>NW_020664499.1:6212208-6244279 GCF_002925995.2 Terrapene triunguis
GAAAGCTTATGCCCAAATAAATTTGTTAGTCTATAAGGTGCCACAAGGACTCCTCATTTTTTCCCCTTTTTATTGAGTCCATGGTTCATTAGCTTACTAGTTTTAACAATCTTTTCAGGCCAACTTTTAACAACTTGAACAGTGTTTCTCAAATCAGGACACCTGCTTATCCTTAACCAATCAACAATTTATTAATTCACCCAGAATCACTTTAATATATAATCAACTGTTCACCACTCAAATGTAGACACAACCAGTTGTGTGTACTACACACACAATACAGTCTTGCAAACAATTATCACAGACTAGCATTGAGGCTCAGCAGTTATACCAAGGAACAATGCAAATTACCAAGATTTCTTATTACTTTTACTTATGATCATCAATTATCAATTCTTTAGTACCTAACATATTTGTCACACTTCCAAGGGTAAACTTGTCTTGAAGGCACTTTGACGAGTGTGGTTACTTCTCCTTGACTAGATTGGTCCAAAAGGGACAAGTTTAGATTATTTAAAGCAATTGCTTAAAGTTATTGTTTTCAGTCTTTCTTAGGCCACTTTGTTTGGACTTATAAAGGAATTAAAATCTAAAATATAGTTATACTTAAGGGTCCTCTAGAGAGTGTAGACTCAGCAAGATAACCTGTAGTCATTTATATTAAAGCATAGAAGAGGAAATACAATCTGTGAAATGAAATCTCACTATTCTTTCTTATCCTGTTAACCCTGGGCTAGGGAAGAGTCCTTTCCACATGGCTGGGCCAGGCATCAGTCGCATTTAGGATTCTCTGCAGCTTCTTGTGTTCGGTTCAATCACATGGTGACTTCAGTTTATGTACCCTAGTTTCAGGGCTTGTAGGGGACCACCCTCTTATTCCTATTGGACACATGCCAGGTGAGTGCTTAGGTTTTAGTTTGATTCATTTCAAGAACTGTATTTCATTGTTTGCCCCTGCTATAAATTGGAATTTCCTCCTTTTAAGCAATTTCTCTTAATATCCCAAAGTTATACCTTGGTTTATATCTTCACATTTATTCTTTCTTGTGCCAGATAATTCATATTACTTCTACAGCCCAACAATTGTTTACAAGGAAAACTAACAAAATCCTTATAATCTTCTAAATTTAGAGGACATGTTGCATACATTCTTTAATTCTACATGAACTGGTCACCATTTAGGACTTACAATAGAATGAGACACATTTTCCACATATAAAAGGATTAGATCCGACTCACATGGCAAACAAATGTGCGGATTCTAATTTCGGATGAACGACAGATTATTTATGGTATATTTGATTTAGAAGGAAAATAAAGTATAGTTTATACATTGGGGTGAAAACATGTGGCTTGGATCTCTTTGGGTAACAGGTAGTTTGTCCAATTTGACCTTCAATTTTACAGCCATATTTCTATTTTACTTAATTTGTATCTTCCCCACCCATCTCTTGATCCACTCACAATATGCAGTGGGTCACTTTGCATAAGAAAGTAGGGTGTCACCCTCCTTTTTAGGTAGGCTGGGAGAGAGAAAGAGGTTTTATCCATATGCAAATTATGAAAGATTTTTGCCTAGGTGATTAGCAATAATTTTCTTTAGCCATTTTAGTTTCTATTCTTGGGGAGAGGAACTCCCAGCATTGGTCGATCCATGGTCCATAGACAAAGTGTCTCATACAATGTGAACTATTTTCTATTGGTTTATTGTCTTCCTAGGTGGATCCTGAAGATGCTTTGCAAGCCCCACTATCCGCAGGCAGAGAGAGTTCAACTGAGTAAGGAACTCAGGATCTGGATTGGGCCCTTGATGAATTGCAACATGCTCTGAAGCCAACCAACTTAGGCTCCCTCTAACCAGCAGGGGAAATGAACTAAAGCATTAAGGCCTCTACACTGAGAATGTCCTGCTACCAGTTGGCCAGTCTTCAAATCAGACTACTTTCAGCAAGAGTATCCTGGATGAGTTCGGATGTGGAGGGAGGTGATCTTTAAAGGTAGCCACATTTGTCTAGCAGCTACAAAACATACTGGGGCTGATCTTGCTCCCATTGTCTGCAATGGGGGTTGGATCGGGTCCACAGCAGTAAAGTAGTCATCATTCAGCACTGCAAATATTCCACAACTGTAATGGATATAAATTGATACGTCTGGATCCATTTCTAGTCACAGTTAAGATATATCTATCCCCCACTTGCATGTACAGTCGAGTGCTATATTATAAATTAGTGCAACAGTATGCAGCCTAACTTCATTCCCACAAAAGCCATGGACCAGTGCAGCGTTGGTAACATTCATCCACTTCTGAACCCACAGAAACAGAATGCAGGTACATGCATGCTGCATGCGTACATTTGAGATTCTCCAGTCACTACTAGCAAACACTTCTCTGGGTCACATACATTTAATTATTTTCGTTCATTTCCTGGTTTTTATCTTGCATCAGTTTGTCTACAGTTACATTTGTTTGGATTTGCATATGACTGTGGAATATTAAATGGATGGGCTCATAGCAAGTGACTCTGTAAGGGTTAGGTGATTCCCTATGATGTGGATCATGGTGGATAGGTTTTCTCTCACAAAGAAGTTGACATGCGTTGGCGCACTGAGCTAATACTTTGCAACATATCCCCAAACACCAACTGGCCGTGGCATTTAAGAGAAACCAGCACATGCTTTCTACATATCTCATTTCTAAAACTCTTTGCTAAAGCTACAAATAAGACAACCCCACCTGCCAGGAAGGCCAACCAACCGGTCAAGAAGATAATTTACGGTTAATGTAAACCTACTCAGCAGGATTACCAGCACATTTATACACTTATATGCATGCATGAGTGGCATATGATGCTAATGGACATTAAAAGGAGGTCTGCATGATGAATGATGGTAATTAATGATTAAAGCATTACACAACACATTTCCAAGGGAGTGTCATGTTAGTGTCACTAAGTTAAGATCCATCAGCCTGCAGTTTAAGAGGTTCTGGGGCTTTTCAAGTCGCTAATAGAAAATAAAAGGTTTTTTTTTTTAGTCTTGTGCCTTTACCGTTCACTTATGTGAGGGAATAAGAATAGCTACCACAATATAAAATACATTCCCACTTTTCTGAAAGCTTTATTTTTTCCTAGCTGCTAACAAATCATGCATTTCATCTTCTACAAGAATACTCCATAAAAAATTGTCCCTGGGAGTAAGACATGATTTTTAGTCTGGGTAATTAGTCTTAATAACTAAATCTGTTGGCTCAGCAGGTCTGAGGGTGAGCCTGCTTGTCGTCCTCTTCTCCATGGCTCTGCTTCATGGTGAAAGGGTTGAGAAGGGAGATTCTGTGATCATCATCTTCTGCTAAGTAAAGTAATTGTTTTCACACTTTTTACCCTCCCTCCCACAGACCTAACTCCTAATGTGGGCATGCTGGTGGATGCTCCAGAGGCAGGATTTCATATTTGTCATTGTTTGAGGATAATGCTTGGTGCTCTGTGTTCTTCTCTACAAATCTCTCAGAGCTTTAATATCATAGAGCTTTACACAAATGTCTCTGCTTATAGACAAGGTGCCGGATTCTCAACAGTGCCAGTTCAGGGGAAGGGAGCACAGCGCGACACCAAGGAGCTGGTTGTTGCTTCCTGATCCTACAGCATCCAGCCCCCAGCACAAATCAGAGCTGGTGAGGAGCAGCTCTAATTTATACACTGGCATCAGCTATGCTCCCTGTTCCTCTTTCTGCTTCCATCTTCGACACTAATGCAAAGTGGGCTGGAGACTCTGGCCCTTGGGATCTTTTATAAAAATCCTCCACTGTTGCTAATGCTGGATCAGTTCCACCAGCAGTAGCACTGCTGGGACCCTTCAGCAGACAAGGCTCCTGTAGCTTCCAGTGTTTTTAAAATCACACTGATGAATAGATTTGCTCGGAGGAGGTTGCGAATGCATGGTGTTGAAGATACAGGCAACTGAAAGAAACTGCACTAGAGCTTCCAATGTTGCTAATCCCATTGATTTCAACTGATGTTTGCAACAGTGGGACCTTTTTTATTTTTTTATTTTTTTGTAAACTATCATCCCTCATAAAGACAGGTTTAGGAGTCCTTAGTCCCAGCCCCCTGCATTAGCCAATAAACACACAGAATCCTTAACCTAGTACATGGTGGAATAACATCACCACTTCTGCTAATCTGAGTTAAAGTAGGTGTCTCTGTGGTACGCAGCACAGGTATTGGAAAAGCTTGTCTTTTCTTAAATTGCCTTGGCTTTGTGTTCAGAATGCTTCCCCATGTTAAATTTACACAGTCTCTTTTAAAAATAATCGATTTAATTTAAAAACTCAAATGGATTCCAGAACCATGGTGTGCAGTTGCAGAAAAGGATCACAAATAGGAATGGGATTCCTAGACTCTGGTTAATCAAATTAATTTCATGTCACCAGGGAAAAAGACTGTAGATCGGCCACTAGAAATGTGTGTATATTTCAGTTCTCAAATCTAACAGGGTGCTCTCAGGGCCTGGGAGGCAGTCAGATAGGAAAGAGTGAGGAACCTGAAGTTATCACTTGATCCTTATCAATACCATTAACACTGAGTTCCAAAGCAGGCCTTTGTCTAGCTAAGCCCAGTAATTCCTTCTACTGAAAACCACAAAATTGCCTTTTCTGAACCAGCGCACAAGCAAAATTATTCCTTCTCCCCTGGACTGGTCATAGTGTTGTTATCTATGAATGGGAGGTAGTGCTCCATTCAAGGGACCATAGGAAAGAGATAGAGAGGAAGGATCCAACTAACCCTGACCACACATGAGATGAGCAGACACCTGATTCTCTTGGCTTCCCATGTTAAAAAGCAAGGAAAGGCTGCTGAAATGTGTTCAGGGAGAAAGGCATTTTTACCTTTATCTGATTTTCCTGGAGGTGGAGAAGTTGAGCTAAAGGAAGTCAACAAACGCTGGAGGATAAAGGAAATTTTAGCTGGGGAGGGACTGGTCTAGTCCTTAGAGGATAAGACTGGCACTCAAAATTCCTGGGTTCTATTTTGTGCTTTGCCACTGACTGGTTCTGTAGCTTTGGGCAAAACACTTAGGCTCCAATTCAGGAAGCATCCCTATTCCAGACAGCACTTAAGCATGTGCTTAAAAACTTTCCTAAATGGGAGCTTTAGCCACCCCAAGCGCAGTACCACATATCTGATGGCTTAATTCACCTCACTACAATTCCTAAACAAATATGTAGCTAGATTAGACAGATCCTGGAAAATGTTAATCAAATAGCCCTTACTCAGGCAAATAGAACCAGTGAAGTCAACTGGCTTATTCACATGAGTGTGTAAACTACTTACCCAAGTTAAGGTTAAGCTAAGATCAGGATCTTAAAAATATTACCATTATCTCCCCAAGTTAGTGACTCTTTCTATATTTGAGCTCAAAATCTGAGCTCTTTTTAGGCTCTTAGTGTAGCTCTAAAAAAAATCCTGGCACCTTTCATTTGCAGACACTACTGATTCCACTCCAGTAGCAGGTGCACTTGTGTCCTGGCTGCTCGTGTATTGAACTCTATTGTCAACAATTCTGTTGTTAGAAACCAAATGCTAAGTAGCATGGACACTGCTGGAAATGCTGCCAGAGATGAAAGGCATTTAGTCCTGTAGCCAAAAGACCAAGCCCCCACCCCCCTGCCCCCAGTCACTGGAAAGACTAGATGTGCAAGGGCAGCCTCAACATACAAGGTAAATAGTGAGTATGTAACTAAAGCCAATCTTTGGAGGTCCTTGCAATGGTGTCTCCAAAAGGACAGTTCATCTGTAAATGAAAGTTATTTACAAAAGGCATTTCAAAAGTACCTTACAGATAATCTCTGCATTTCAAATGGAGGTGGAAAGAGGCAGAGCTAAGGGTGGTGGGCTGCTAGTTATGTGGAGCCAGCCCACAATCCAAATGCTTTCGGATATTTGACCACAACATAGGTGCAGCCTGGTGCGGAAGTGCATAGCTGGCACATTTCCAACAGGCCGTATCTCCTCCATTTGAGACAGATGTATTAAGTCTTCACAGACACAGAGGTCAATGGGTCTCCTTATCTCCAGCAAGCTTGCCCATATTGTTCTTAGGAAGATCTTTTTAAAAAGGAGAGAGAGAAAGAATAGCTGGTTTCAAATGGTACTGCAAGCAATATTTTTCCTTAGTAAGAAGAAATAGAGCCAGGTGGTAGGTGCTCAGAAACTCTGGCAATCGGTGTCATAGAAAAGCCAATAAATTAGATTAAAAGTATCCTAAATCTCAGTGACAGTTGTAAATGTAGAGTAACACCATGGCGTTCAATAGAGTTGCTCTAAATTTATGTTGGTATGGCTGAGATCAGAACCTGCCATGAAAAATGATAGTAGGAAGTTACTAACATTTGAAGACTTAAGTGACTATTTTTTAAAATGGAAATACAGCACCAGAGCTCAAAGCATAGCACTGGCAAGCAAAGTCTTCTCAGTCCACAGGTCACTGGCCCTGATTTGGGAAAACACTCAAGCATGTGTCTTCTTTTAAGGACTGGGGAGAAAAAAAGACAAGGACAATGGCACTTGTCCAAGCATCGCACACAAGATAGAGTCTGGCCACTTGACACCTGGATGAGATGCTGCTCTCAATAGATTGTGCAGATGTTCAAATATGATTATACGTGCTCTGTATGCTCCACTGGGCTCTTTGTGCATGGTTCCTCCTCTGTGGAGTTCAAGTACACTCCTGGGCTCTGCTGGGTATTTAGGGCTCTGCTTTCCTTCTGGAAGCTCAGATGCCCGACTGGACTCCTTGGGCATGGCTTCTTGGATGGTTAAAAAAAATAAATGCCAGCATCTTCTAGACCTACCAACTCCTGGCACCAAAATGAACAATCATAAAGAGTAGATTGTGTAAGCTCATGATACTTCTCCATTTTTACTCATTTTCATGATCAGTGAAACAGTTAACAATTTTGACATTGGAAGTATCATTTCGTTCATCTGAGTTAACACCCATTGAAATGAATGGCGCAGTTTGCAGCATTCATTCTTAGAGTTATTGTTTCAGGCTTTCTACGAACTCAAGCCAACGTTGTGGCATCAGTTACACTCAGTTCACTGTGCAAGAAGATCTGTTGGAAGAGATGCAACATTGTACAGCCATGTACCAACCCAAACTGAACCTTGCTTAAGACCATCCTTATTCAGCAAGACACTTGAGCATGTATTTCACTCTAACTGAATTGAGGCCATTATGCTTACCTAGAGAGGTATGACAGTAGTCAAATTTCTATGTCCACTGACCTTCTGGCTACTCTGCTCACTCCCAATATGATGGTAGATTTTGTGATCTGGGCACTTGAGACCATTGATTCCTTTTAATGAGGCCACTGAAAAGCCATCAGATGGAAATTTTTGATCACTACAATTCCAAGTTCACGTTCCAATTGGTGACCCAATAATTATACTGTACAGTTATCTAGCATCTTTTATCTGAGGATTTCAAAGCACTTTTAAAGTATTCATTAATTAATTTCACCTGGAGGTGAAGGACTCCATATCCTGTTACCACCTCCCGGAGCCATCCAGAATGTTGTATCAAAGAAAGAATTAACAATGGGACAGATATGAGCTGGATGACTCATAGACTCATAGACTTTAAGGTCAGAAGGGACCATTATGACAGCAAGCTTCTCTAATTAATTTACAGGCTACATCAATCTGTTTCTAACAAAAAAGTCAGCATGCTTCACCTGTTAAAGCCCATGTCCAGTTCTAATAAAATTAGGAGAACAATGAGTAAACCAGACTAGAGCACTTCCTTTGCTTTGGTCAGTGACATGAAATACACTCACTACCCTTTGCTTTTAGTTGCTTAGATGGTTATCTTAGGGTACGTCTACACTACGAGATTAATTCGAATTTAGATAATTCGAATTTGGGAAACAGATTGTATAAATTCGATTGTGCGCGGCCACACTAAGCACATTAATTCGGTTTTTAACCACATTAATTCGGTGGTGTGCGGCCACACTACCCCATTAATTTTAACCACATTAATTCGGTGCTGTGCGGCCACACTACCCCAATTCGAATTTACAAAATCGATTTTGGTGCTACTCCGCTCGTCGGGGTGGAGTACAGAAATCGATTTTAAGCGCCCTTTAATTCGAAGTAACTGGCTCCGTTGTGTGGACGGGTTAAGGATTAATTCGGATTAACGCAGCTAAATCCGAATTAAAGTCGTAGTGTAGACCAGGCCTCAGTGTTTAGGACCCCAGAGAAATTGGAGATGCTCCTAAGGGAGCATGGAGCAAAGCACAGCAATTATGTGCTAGAGGATGAGTACAGTTAAGAAAAATATCCTGAACATGAAAGCGCTGCATCTCTTGTGATTTTTTTCTTTCTATCTAGGTATTGTTAACATAGCCATAACTATAGTTGAGGCAGAAAACCATCATGAAGCCAGATGGTTTTGGCAATCAAAGACGGCTGATTTACAGAGACCAACAACATTAAAAATAAGACACTTCAAAATTCACTGTGTCCTCTAGGATCAACCCCACTGAGTAACAGAGAGAGAGAGAGAGTGAGTGAGTGCATGTGTGTGTGTAAATTTTTTAAGGGACAGGACTGCATTTTGAGCATCTTGAATGAGTGAACTTGTACTCTATCAGAAAGGTCACTAGCAACATTATTTTCATTAGACTGACAATAAGAGCTCAGATTTGACATATGATTTCACTGTCACAAGATGTTAATTAATCCCATAGAGGTAATATTCAGGCAAACACACATAGCTTTTCTTTTGATTTACTAGAAACTGTATTAATTTACAAGGATAAACACAGAACTCATTAATTTCAAATCATGCAGGTTAGGAACACTGAATTACACCTGTTCCTCAGCTCCAATACAAAACAGAAAGGCAATAAGAAACCTGAAAAGAGTTAAAATACTGCCTTTTTATTTAATGCAGGAATTGTCTATAACAAGCAATTTTCCGAAGCCTATTGCTCTTGCATAATATACCATATGAACATGCAGAGGGTGGGGTCCCTACAGCCCAATTCTTGTAATTCATTGAAGTGGAAACAGTTAAGAACAAATGGAAAGCAGAGATCAATTGCTCCCACTGGCGATGTCACCAATTATGAATTTTGTGGAATTAAAATGAATTTACCATCCTGGCTGCGCTATTATGGTTACATTGTGTAACATTATGAAACACACATTCATCTCCTCTATAAGATTAGCTGAAATGAATGTACGATTTTTTGCCATTTGAAATACCATACATGGTAATGGTGCTGGATGGGTGTCCCAAGCTCAATTTTTTAACTACTTATGAGGCAGCTGCCACTTGTGTTTAGGAAGCAAATGCTACAAAAAGGAAAAACTCCATCAGCCCCATGTCAGTAACATCTGGTGTAGTCAGCAATAGATACTAAGAAACCTGAGGGCCCCATTCTCTGCTCAGGCCAATTTAAAACCAACGTGCTACTCCATTGAATTCAGTGGAGTGGCTCCCAGTTTACACTGTTGTAAGCAAGATTAAAATTTGGCCCTGAATGTCAGCGTCCCAGGTAACTTAGATTGCAAACAGGAACAACATGTCTTTAGAGTACATGGAAGGAAAAATGCTTTTTGAAGACCTTATGCATCCAAAAATTACCAGGGCAATGTTTGGGAAATGAAGCCAAGGAGGAAGTGAATGAACCTGCTTCATAGTACAAAAGACAACCTGGGAATCAGTGCACAGATCAGAGATGTCACTTGAACCCATTGCAAAGATTTTTGTACCTCCGGCTTGAAGTTAACATGGGGAAAGGACTGGTTACCCAGGTCACTACCTCCTAGCAAGCAGAACCCATTTCTAGAAGTACAGTGTAGACAGCTTAAGTTACATGGCTGCTCTTATGTGATGTCCATTTCAGGTAAATATTAGTTTTTCTAGAGCAGGAAATTGCAAAGGAAGCAGGGACAGAGATATACCAAGGAAGGAAGAGTACATGTAAATGGAGGAAGTAAAGGCAGTTTAGCCAAATAGAAGGGAAAACTTGGAGAGCGGGTCTGGAGTGGGGAGTTGAGGGGGTCGGATAAGAACTAAAGCAGATCAAGGAAGAAAGGGAAGCTTTAGGCCAGGTCTATACTACCACTTACTTCGGTATAACTGAGGCCTTGTCTACAGTGCCACTTTACAGCGCTGCAACTTTCTCGCTCAGGGGTGTGAAAAAACACGCCCCTGAGTGCTGCAAGTTTCAGCGCTGTAAAGTGGCAGTGTAGACAGTATACCAGCACTGGGAGCCGCACTCCCAGAGCTGGTAGCTACTCCCCTCGTGGAGGTGGGTTTTTTACAGCACTGGGAGAGCTCTCTCCCAGCACTGGTGCTGTGACTACACAGCCATGTTAAAGCGCTGCCGTGTTGCTAGTGAAGACACACCCTCACATAGCTCAGGGGTGTGAATTAACCACCCCCGAGCAATGCAAGTGACAGTGACCTAAGCGCTGGGGGGCACAATTCTATGTCAGTAGGAGAGCTCCCGCCGACATAGCTACCGCCTCTCGCAGAGGTGGATTTATTATGCTGATGGGAGAGCTCGCTCCCATTGGCACAGAGCATCTTCACCAGAAGCACTACAGTAGACTAGCCCTTAGGCAGTGGGGACACAGGTCGTATAAGGAGAGGGAGCCTGGAAGGTCCAGATAACATTGCACAAGTGACTTTCAGGAAAGCCTAAGAAAGTCATAGAATATGGCATAAAGGAAACCTCTGTGTTTGGGGAAATGGCTTTTCTCCAGACAACTCCAATTCATCTTAAGAGGAATTGACTGCACTACTCTCTCAGATACTGGGATTCAATGAATTATGTTTCCATGCCAGAAATATGAATTCACTGGCTGATCCCTAGGAGTATTAAGATTCTACTTCCAGAAACATTTGCAGTGTTGGTTAGCCACGTTGGTGCCAGGATATTAGAGAAAAGGTGGGTGAGGTGATATCTTTTATTGGACCAACTTCTGTTGGTGAGAGAGACAAACTTTCGAGCTTTGTGTAAGCTTGAAAGCTTGTCTCTCTCACCAACAGAATTTGGTCCAATAAAAGATATTACCTTACCCAACTTGTCTCTCTACTTCCAGAAATGGCAAGGTAAAGCGGAGCTCCTGGTGCACAAATGTAGTTTGTAGGGATTTTTAGTTGAATTGCTGGGCAACCCTTGAAAGGGAATGAGTCTTCATTTTGGGTCAGATAATCACCTCATGGTCAGCGTGCTTGTCTGCATTCTTTGGGTCTGCAATTTGAGTCTGGATGCCTTCTAAGATCAGGCTTTCTCACAAAATTTCTGCCCCATCCCTTCAATTTCTATTGCTATTCTTATTTTGTATCACTGTAGCAACAGAGATTGAGATTATTCTAAATGCAGGGTCAGAGACAGTCCATGTCCCATAGAGCTTACAATTGAAATAGACAGGAGACACTGAGATCTTGCCCAAGGTCAAGAAAATCAGTTGCAGAGCCAGATATAGAACCACATCTAACTGCCAGTACTATGCCCGGTCCATTAGACCAGGGGTTCTCAAACTTCATTGCACTGTGACACCCTCTGACAACAAAAATTACTACATGACCCCAGGAATCAGCCCAAGTTCCACCGCCCTGGGTGTGGGGGGCAAAGCCTAAGCCTCACCACCCCGGGCGGGGAAGGGGTCAAAGCCCAAGCCCAAGGACTTCAGCCCCAGCCAGGGGGGGCCTGTAACCTGAGCCCCACCGCCCAGGGCTGCAGGGCTCAAGCTTTAGCCCTGGGCCCCAGCAAGTCTAAGACAGCCCTGGCAAACCCATTAAAATGGGGTCGTGACCCACTTTGGGGCCCCGACCCACAGTTTGAGAACTGCTGCACTAGACCATGCTGCATTCTAGTTCTGGTAAGAATCAGGAAATACAGAGGTATGCAAGAGTGAAAAAAATAGCTGAACTTTTCTAAACTTCTAAAAAGCTTCGTTTTGGTTCCAGTGATAGGTGAACCAGTCATGATTCTAAGTCACGACTTAAGATACTGTGAAGCATTGGGTAGTGTAGCGTATATCTATGTACCACTGCCTTCTACTGGACGGAATCAGATCTGCTCCACTGTCAGATAAGCCCTATTGTCACAAATCTGTGCGCTACAGATAACACACAGAATTACTACATAAAGTACATACCTATTCATAGGGAGCAGAGAACAGAACCCCGATGATTCAGCTCCAAAATTACAGGCCTCTCTCCCTTGAGATAAAGGGGATCTCCTGTGGCCGAAACTAGCAGCAGATCTCTTATATTCTGTGTGGGCCAGCTACTAGAAGACACCATGTTCGTATGCACACACACACACCCCAATACTATACGCTACAGTATTCTGCTAAGAGCTGAAGTAGTTTCTCCTTTGGCCGAAGCAGCAGGGGGCCTTGCGAGGGAGAATCTGAGTCCTATACTTGCTGATACAAGAAGTTCCAAGCGGGCACTGTCTGTAGCCTAGGGAGGCGTGTGAAGGCCCTGGGTAGCTAAGGATTTCTCACAGTACTATAGTCTCAATTGTAAAATTACTGCTTTCTCTAGGACTTCCAAGAATTAATGCTAGCTGGCTTGCACCAATAGAGGAATCTAGGAGTGTTTCCAGAACCGTCAGAGGAGTGAGGCTCTGGAACAGCCTTCCAATAGGAATTGTGGGAACAAACAGCCTAACTTGTTTTCCTATGGAGTTGGTTAAGTTTATGAACAGCATTATATGATGGGGCTGCTTGTGACAGCAGAGGACTAGCCTCGATGAGCCAGGATTCCCCTTCAGTACCAGGTTTCTAATACTAGATTGCATCACCAGCCTGTCTAGTCTAGGGGAGTAGCCACCAGTCCCTGCTAATACAGAATGGACAGCCTTCACTTGGTGGTTGTTGTTTTAAACAGCAGCCTTGCAAAAAACTAGCCTGTCCACTAAGGTGCTGCAGGCCCACGTAAGGTCTCTTCAGAAATGTGCTCCGATAAGGCCCAATCCAGCCAGTTACTGAGGAAATTCTTCCTGTGAGACACTGAGAGCCCCTGACTCCCAATTGAAGGTATATCGCAGAAGCCTTGACACATTCGGACATGTGGAGGACACCCATTATTTCAGCCATCTGAAAGGAAGCCTGATTGATATAAGACACCCACAGGGGCAGTTGGAAATGGCTGCAGCCCGAGCGCTGACACAGGAAGGTCAGAGGGAGGTGGAGAGAATCATGCTATGTCAGATTTAAAAAATAAATAACCCCTCCCCCTCCAAGGGCTTTTAAAGTGACCTACACATCACTTGTGTAACATGCTCTGTGGTGAGGGGCCAGAGGAATGGTTGCAGCAGCCACTCCACGCAGAAAGATAAAAACATAACAGAGAGACCCAATTTTTGTACTGGGGCAGAGCAGCCAAATACAATACTTGAGGCTGCAGATTAGCTTTTTTTTTTTTTTTTTGGCCACACTTTTGAAATGTTAAGCAGCTCTCATCAATTAAGAAATTTTTGAAATACAAATATCCCGTTAAAGCACATCAGTGTCCTTCAGTTCACCAGATGCATGGAGTAAAAGACCCATTGCATTCCAGCAGTTAGTGAACATAGTTAAAGAACCATTTTTCATGGTGGGGGTAAAGAGGGAGAGGGCGGGTAAATTACAAAAACAATCCTATAATATACATTTTCTGCCTAGAAAACCTAGTTTCAGAGTCAGTATTTCTAGAAATGTAAGTACTGAAACTGCACTTTAGTTGTCAGTAAATTCATTATCACATTAACTAGGTCTAAATTATTAAACCTTAATGATGTAGGTTCTCAAAATGTGTTGGGCTTTATTTTCCCCACACAGAATCAATGTTAAACATTAGTAGTATAAATTAAGTAATACTTTACCATGGCATGCTGCTGCTTTGAATTGAGTTACCCTAGGAAGATGTATATTCATGGCTACAGGCTCCTTTTGGCCTCCTAGCGAGGATGATATAGTTTATTGTAACAAATGAGCAGTAGACCTGTAATGACTTAAATGATATATACATTTTTGCCAGTGAAAATGTACAAGTGAAGACCTTTCTGCTTAAGGGAATGAGAAGCAAGCACAATCTTGTACTATAAACATAATTTCCATGAAAGCCTGGGGGAGCATCTCCCTTTCCACTGTTTAGAAGCATGGCGCTTATCAGAAAACATTTTAGGATGGTTAAATTAATAGAACATAGACTCAGGCAAAATTTAGAAGGATAATTTTTCAACAAGATTTTGGCTTTAATTCTTGTGGGGGTTTTTTGTTTGTTTAATCTGAACTGTACAAAGGAGAAGCTAAGTAACTTTATAGTAACTCTCTCAATGCAATGTTAGGGGTTTTACAGAGGGCAAATATTTACATTGTAAAGTCACCATTTCTAGTGTCACATGTTGTCAATGGGATTTTATTTTTTTGCCATTTCTTCTGCTCATCCAGAGAATGTCTCTATGTCAATGAGTGGTATGTATGATGGTCTCAATAATTTCATTCCAATCAGCCCCTTGCAATGATATTTGATCTCGGGAAAGCAATGTAAAATAATGACTTCTATTTTTCCCCCCCTAGAGCTGGATAATCTATACCATAAGCTCATTCTGAATGTCTATGGAGACTGAGTCAAGATGCTAGATCATCACTAGTATAGGAGTTGCTGAGAAGAACAAATTCAAGATAGCAACAAGCTAGCCTGCTACGGATCCCTAACCTGAAGCAGCTGTGGAAGCAGAGCAAGGCCTGACAGGGATTTAAAGGAGATTTCAAATGCAAACAGTCTCTGTTAGTAAGAGTCAGGCTAACTGTAACCTTAATAACACGAGACTTGTAGAAGCGAGGATTGTGTGAGGCGAGAGGGAAAGAACTGTGTGAGAAGTTGTTGCGGCCTTGTGTAGATAATATGGAATGTAGACTAGAGTCTAAATAAGTGAGAAAAATAAGATATCAGGATGACCTATGTATAAACAAAATGCAGCTGTTGCTTATTATTGTATGTAACAAAAGGTATAAATGCTTGCTGTAATTGTTTACCTGTAGAGAGACCTGTATAGTTCTCTCCCTCCACGCAATTGCTAGAGATAATAAAGTATTCTCTTTGCTGCACCCAACCAAAGAGTGAGAACTGTGTTTTTCTCCGACACAGCAAACTATGTCATCGCAGTGAGACGTGCAAAACTAAGGCAGACTCTTGAAAAATGTAGCATCAGTGGCTGTAAACTAGAGGTGGAAATTTGGAGACCCAAAGCACAGCACAAACCCAGAGACAAGAGACTGCACAACCGATATGACAGAGAGTCGCTTTCTACCACACTGTTTGAAAGATGAGGATGTGCTAGAAAGATAGCTCCTCAAATGATCAAGAATTATAATTGATGTCACATCAAAAAACGATGATGAAAAACTGCACCTGAAAGAAGATCCACAGTGGAAAGAGCATTGTGCTACATTCCAACATGAACAAATGGACATGGGATACAACCCTGAAGAGAATGTAGCCCAATTCTGGGCAGATAATATCTCCCTCTGACAGACACCCAAGGGACCTGTCTTTCTTATACTTTGGTAACACTTATACAAGTTATCTGGCCAATTAAGTCTCACTGAATTCTATCTTTTGACTTAGAAAAGATCTGAAAAGGTTGCTTGTCTCCTACTTTCCATTCAGGCTGATGAATTAATAAAATGTAGCCCAATCCTGCCCCCACTAAATTCAGAAACAGAACATCAAAGGGAGCAGGATAGGACTAGAGTTCTAGACGTTATCCTTTCTAGATCACAGCACCATACCATAACCATCATCCCACCACTTTATACAGATGACCTCACTTTCTCTTTCCATTCTGGGATTCTGTGTCACCACTGGGCCTGTCCATGTCAAACCTCCATTTCCCACTTGAATGGGGATATGTCCCCAAGTTTTTATTGTGAAAATAAAATGAGGCAAAGTTAGAGGTGCCCTAAATAATGGCACAAGTTACACATTAGTAAGCTGGTATCGATCTGATTGGTAAAAGATAGAAGGTGATGTTATAGTCGGAAAAGCTTAAAAAGGAGATATCAGCTAAAGCCAGGGGTCTGAATTTCCTGCTACAATCCTACACTTCTGCCCCATTGGTGTGTAAATCAGACCAACTTACGCTCACTCATGCTCAAATTACTAGCGTTAAACTAACACCACCACTTCTGAATTTGGCCCAGTATCTTTAATCATTCTGCCATGTTGCTCCTCATCTTCTCTCTATTCTCACACCTACAAAACATGTAAGAATGGAACCAACTTACAAAGCTGTTTTGACAAGGGGATACAAGACTTGTCCTTAGCCATCACCCATAAGTTCGGGGGTGGGGGTGCAGAGAGCCTAGTGACGCTGCCAAACTTATTTTAGTTTTCCCAACATGCCACATTTCAAATTCCAATTTTCAAGTCACCTTTCTCTTGGAAGGCATTCAATTTTTTCAGAAATGGGCTCATTTGGACTAACTAAGGGACCTGTTTTCAAGCACAACGTGGTGAAATTCCTAGGGAAATGGATTCATTAGCAATTATGTAATTCAAGGTGAATATGCTTGTATTGTGACTGCTATAGCTTCACTTTTCATTGCAAAGGGTTCACAGACCTCCACTAATAACAAATATTTTCAGCAATAGCTAAACAGTAACAGCTAAAAGTAGTTGCAGTAGAGTTAGGGCCAGATCCTCAGCTGGGGTAAACTGGCCAATGGTACTGCACCAATCTATATCAGCTGAAGACATAGCCTTGTGTTTTACAGCTGTCCGTTACAGGATTCAGAGGTGGGACAGTCTCTCCAGTTGGTGAAACCCACTGGACAGGAGCAGAGGAGCCTCAGAGAAACAGGCTGTGCAATGAAACCTTTCGTCTCACTGGTTTAAAATGACAGAGTAAGCACTTTTAAAAATGGCACCTACAATCATGTTAGTCTGAGTTCACGTCCTCCAATAGAAAAGGTGCCTTCAGTCATCATAAATCCTATCCCGCTAATTTACATTCCTGTTTGAAATCAACAGACTAAAGAGTTTAGGACCTGAAGAAAGAGGATTGCATTTGACACTGGGATGGGAAAACATCTTGTCTACATGAAACAGTATCACTATGATGTCTATTATTCATGCTGTATGGGTAGGATGGTAAATATACACAGAATCCTTTATTACCTCCGTCACGTGCAAGGTTTTCACTCTCTTTGGAAGCAGAACTGCCGATCCCTTGTGCCATTAGATGGCCTGTCTGACTGTGAGGACTAACCAGAGGATGCCCTGCAGCCCAGGGTGCTGGACCAATTTTTATAGTGGGGATGCTGAGAGCAGTTGAACCAAACTGTAAACCTGGTATATAATGGAAACCACTTCAAGCCAGGGGGTGCGGTAGCACCCCCAGCACCCTAGTTCCAGCACCTATGCCCAGAGAATGCCACCAGAACCCATATCCAAGTGTCCAGGAGCAGGAAACATTTAGTGCAGAACTAGGTGGCTTTATATTAGGTGACAAGTTTCACCCCAGTGGAGCTTTGTTTTTTATGTTGCAAGTATCATTTCACAAGAGGCTCAAAAGCAACAGAATCTTTAAGTTGCTAAGTAGTTTTCTAAGGCTATAAGGAAATTAAAGGTCCAACCCTGAACCCCTTACTTATGTATGTCACTCCTTAGAAGTCCATGGGATGATTTGTGCAAGGACTATTCCCATGAGGAAGGGTTGCAGGATTAGAGCTTTAAGGAAAATAATAGTGTCTGAAACTTTTACTAGAGATTGATCCAAACACCTTCTAGTGTAATCATTTCTGAAAGACAAAGCCAAAAGTTTGGGCCCGAAATTATATGGTAGTGCCCTTTTAAGGTTTGGGTAAAAAATAAAAAGTACATTATGAGACTTAATAGACTACACTCTACATAATGATTTATGATAGGAGGTTGTTAGGCCATTGAGATACTGCACAGTTCCACTTGGAAAAGCAACTAACAATTGCTTCATAGAGTTCCAGGTTTATGGTGTTTCAGTGAATCTAGATCTAATTTGTCAAGGTCAAGATTTTCAAAAGTGACTAGTATTTTTCTGTGCCCAACTTGGGACATCTTAGAAAACCTGTGATTTAAGAGGGTGGGTGCGCCCCACTTTCTGTAAAACATGACTCTTTAAAAACATCTCACATTGGGCAGCCAAAAACCAAAGGACCCAAAATTACTAGTTATAAATCTATGCCAAGGTTTTCAAAAGTAAGTAAAAAGATGATTTTTCTCCCCTAAGTGCCAGCCCTGCACATTCAGCCTGGCATTTTGGAGTCAAGATGATCTCTATCTGACTCACATACAACCACCAGTAATAATCCTGCAGGGTCAAATGCTGCCTTCAGTTACACCTGTGCACCTTAATGAACTGTGCCTTCAGTTATGCCTGTGTACTCTAAAGTGGAAGGCAGATAATGCTAAAAAAATGGCCTTATTTAAGTGATAGATTAACCCACTTTTACACTAAAACCCATTTTTAAAGAAAAAAAGTTTGTATGCCTCTTTAAGAACCTTGCATCAACAACTAACGTTAGTGTAAGTCACACCCAAAACACACTGGTAAAGAATCTCAATTGCAGTTTCTATACCATGATCTCCAATGTAATTGCTGTAGTTGGTAAGACATAAAATAAAAACAAAACTGGATTTCCATTTAAATAGTATACTTGCAACTGGAATTATTTGTATTTATCCATTTCCTCTTGGGTTTCATTTCTGACTCAGGGGATCTTTAGCTCATGTAACACTTGTGCAACATTGTTATGACATTGCAATTCAGGTACATATTATAGTTTAGAGTTCAGGCTACATATTTTCCCATGGGAGTTAGTTTTCCACTCACATAGCTTTAAACTGATAGAATGCTATTCCCAGTGAAGTAGTAATAAGCTCCTTCCTTGACTCATTTGGTACAGTTTCTTTTTGGTTAAAGCACAGCTCAGAGTCTATCTGTTCTACCCAATTGGTGAACTCAGAAAATGCAACTAACTGGTTCCTTGCTCTGGCTTGCAGAAAACTATCTAGAGGAACTCAGACATGGCCTGATTCTGATCTCACTTACATCAGGATAACTCCACTGACTTCAGTGGGGCTCCTAATGATTTACACTATTGTGAACAACAGTAGAATCAGGCTCCAAATCTCCTGTATATCTTTAAATGCAATAGCAACACAATAGTGGCTCAGAAGACCACACCATTTCCATCCTCTTACAGGCTGGTTGTTGAATGGCAACAGATTGTTTTCTGCCTTACAGGAAGCAGATAAAATAAAGTACATGAAAAAGAATTTAAGAGCCTTTTTTAAAAAAAGTGTTTCTACTGCAGACTACAACACAGTGTTTCTCAAACTTCTTACTAGTGTGCACCACATCTTAATAGAGAGAGTGGACCGAATTCAGAAGTGAAGTAAATCAGACACCCCTTGTACTAACAATCTCATACATTCATGTAAGATCCCATAGACCTCTCAACACCTGTTCTACCAATGTGTAAAGGAGTCAAGGTAGGTGTACGTTGCAATCAAAATATTATACACTCTCCCCCCCCATATTATTATTGATTATCTGTATTGCGATAACGCCAAAGAGCCTTTGTTGATCATAGACCAGGATGCCATTGTGTATAAACACAGAACAAACAGAGGGTTCCTTCCCCCAAAGAGCTTCCAAACTAACTACCAGAGACGTGATGAACACAGACTGATGGGTGGACACAAGGAAACAATGACACAACACTGGTCAGTGTGCTAGACAGAGGTCTCAGCAAACCAGACGCCTAAGCATTGTCAAATTTCTTGCCGGTATCATGACAAGAAAGAGTTTTAAGGAAAGATTTAAGAAAAAAACAGAGGAAAAAAAGTGGGCCTTTATGTGGAAATGTCAGCGTTTGATCAGCTCTCGCTGTACCATCAGTCAGGAGTAACTCCCCTGCAATCAATGGAGTTATAAAGCGCAACATGCATGTAAATGAGCGTAGTATCAAACCCACAACATATAAGAAGTCTTAGGACTGAATGGAGGAGTTTGGCTAGCTGAACATTTTAGCCGGTGAAACCCAAAAGGCTCAGATAAATGTGCAAATGTATTCAGATTATCCATATCCCTTTGCAGTTTCAGCATTACACTACTGTATCGTTCAGTGTCCCCACTTCGTCCTGTCCAAAATGGGATACTTACAGAGATTACAAAGTTAAACTGAATTTTTCATCCTCAAAAAAGGATTCAGGTTTGGTGCAGTTCAGTTACAGGAACCGGGATGTCCTCACTTCAACAGCAGTTTTGTTATAGGATAACTTTCAGTTTTTAATTAAGAGGGTGACATTATAAATAAACTCACACTGCAGTGTTAAAACTATAACAGTCTTTCAGGCTACTACTAGAGCCAAGCAGAATTTCATCAGGGACCTCTTCAAAGATCAGCTCCTTGAAAAGCAAACAGAAATTATCTTGTGTGATCTGCCTATTCGCAACAGCACAATTACATTATGCATGAATCGTGACCGGACCTAGTATGTGCAAATTGCAATGTGCTGTATTAGGGATTTTCAGTTTTATGGTAAGGTTGGGAACGTATTGGTGTTTTTATGTTAATGCACTGGTGTTCTGAGTACTTATAACATCTTGTTATATTTCTTATTAATGGGATAGTGTAATGTATAGCGAATGAGATCAATAAAGTTTCCCATATCTATGCATTTAGAGTATTTAAAAATAAGACATAACATAGCTAGTCCATTTGGTTCACTTTTGGAGATGTGTTTCCTAAGCTATTTCACCTCCCTGTTTTGGGCGAGGGTTTTGCATAACTGAGATTTATTGTCTATTACAGTGAATACAGGAATTAACTCATGCAAATAGAGAGGATGGGGCTCAGGGTTCTAGTCCCAGCTGATCCACTTATTTGATCTTGGCAAAGTCACTTTGGGGCCAGATTTTTAAAGGCATTTAGGCACCCAAAGATGCAGACAGGTACCTGGGGGGATTTTCAAATGTCCCTAACTCCCACTGATTTCAGTGTCCCTTTTCCTCTCTATGGTCTTGAGATAAGATGAAAGGTGCTATGCACCACAAGCTAAATTGTGGGTTTAAGCCACAAATGGATAAAGGCACATTGTCACAGGAAGGTAACATTATCATACCTCAGTGGACACAACACATAGCTCCCATGCATATCAACTTGGGCAGAGGAGAGAAGGAGGGTTGGGGTGGAGAGTGGGAGAATGAATCTAGAACCATGGTTAGCCCTAAATTTTGCCTTGTGTTGATCTACAAAGAGGGGGAAGGCTCTTCATGTATCCCCCACTCCTTCACCTTGCTGCATTAAGAGCAGGGCACAATCTTGGTCTGATAGAACAGTTACTAATGTACAATAATGGAGCACATAGGACTCCATGTATGCACGTTAGTGAATTCTGTTATGCCATTACTCTCAGCCTGTCCCTGGAAATGCTAAACACACTATCCAAGGTCTAACTTATCCCTTCCTTGGGGTTTGGCTTTTTTAGTAACTCAACCAATTACAGAACTTAAAATGTAGTCTGAGCTGACTCACCAGGCCGGGCTGTCTCTACCATTTCCTGCAGAATCTCCCTGTCTCTATCTCTGGTTCCCTGTGAGGAGGGACTCACACCCACTGCTTTCTACCTTCCACTGAGGTTAATAAGCTGCACCTGTCACAACGAGTCAGCAGCACTCAGTGCTTTATAAAAGCTAACATCTCGAATACTGACCTGGCCAAGAGGGCAGCCTACTGTAGCAGTTGGCGCCTCCAACCAAGTCTGACCGAGACCGTTTTGAGCATTTTCCACCCCACCCCCGCAACGCAAAGTGCTAAACATGAGTTAGACGTCTTCCTCAACAGAAAACGACTGAAACATGAGGCAAAAAGGGTCTACCGTACTGTCACACTGGACTGCTCTTTGATTTTCCACAACCATCTTAAACACACTGCTGCCAAAGTCAGGACCAGGAATAATCTAATCAGCAAATAGCTGGTTCACCATAGGTGCAGGCGCACAGACACTTCACACGGTGACTCTGGTGCTGCGCTATTCCTCAGCGAAATACTGTGCCCCTGTGTGGTGTTGTTTGCCTCACACTAAACTGGTCAAGGTCAAATTGAACTTGACCATACGTACCATCACAGGCACCCTGCGCCCCACTCCTATCACATGGCTACCAGTTGTAAGCAACACAGCCCCTCCACACATGCATCGCAAAGAGTCTACAGCCACACTGGCGGAGAAGCTATGTGCCAATCCGGGTCTCCCACTGTACACAGACATTTTCAGTCAAAGCATGACTTATATTGAGGCGTCCATTGTGGTCTCAACTGCCAGATCAGAATCTGTCAGCAGCAACCCTACGGTGCAATGAGTGGTCAGCTAAAGACATTTGGTTTCCTTGTCACTGATCCGACTGTTCAGCCATCAGGATTTGGACCTGCCATGACACCTTTCGACTCTGCTGAACAGGTTCCGAACTAGCCAAGGAATATGCGCAGCCAACCTCTACACACGGGGTCTGCGTGACAACCCACTTTGTCACTGTGGCCTCCATCAGTCAATGGTGCATGTTGTCAACAAGTGTCAACTGACTGGATTTCATGGTGGCCTTAGGGCCCTTCATTGTGCTGATGAAGCTGCTGTCAGGTGGCTTGGCAAGTGCTGCAAACGCTAGAAGTAGTAGTGGTTTATACAGGGATCTTCAAATACCTGCTAGCAGGGTGGCTCAACATAACAGACTCTGCCCCACACAACCTCCATAAGGAATTATTGCAACTGTGTCTCTGTGCTCAGGGCAGTACAGGAACTCTTTGCTGGCTGTGCCTCTGGGGATTGCATAGTGTCCAAATGGCAGTGAGGAATGGAGGGGCTGGCAGAGGCAGAGGCATGTTCTGTTCCCTTCCCAACCCTACAGAGTCGGATGGCTCCACCATCCTAATGCACAGATCCTTTCAGAGCTCTGTTACAAGTAATGAAGCTCCACTTCATCCCTGACCTACTATTCAGACCAGTGGCTAAATGCAACACTTTGTCCCTACATGTTTTCTACAGCCCTCTGAAAGACATGCCCCCTCCGGTGTGGAATGGAACATTGCTATGAGGGTGATGTGTCTGTGCTTTAGTTCCTGCCGCGCACAAGATTTAATTCAGGTATCAAGGCAATTTGCACTCTTTGCACCTGGCAGAGTGAATCTGGCTTTAGTTCTGTAGTTACTTTGTAGTAACCCAGGACAAATAATACATAAATTTAATGAATGTACAAAAGGAAGAGGGGACCATAGCGTTGGGAGAGAGGATGTTTGTGCTTCAGTGGAAACACTGACTGTACAGGATCTAATTTAGGGTGGTCTTAGCTGCTAATTGTACTGCTGGAAAACTGATCAGTGGCTCTAGAATTGAAAATCACTGGTCTTGGGGAAGGAGTTTATCCCCATAATATTAGGATCAACATGCAATGCCTTTGCTCGGACCAATTCATGCTTTTGAATGTGTGGTGGATACAGGGCCGGCTCCAGGGTTTTGGCCGCCCCAAGCAGCCACAAAAAAAAAAAAGCCGTGATCGCGATCTGCGGCGGCAATTCGGCAGGAGGTCCTTTGCTCCCAGCGGGAGTGAGGGACCATCCGCCAAATTGCCGCCGAATACCTGGACGTGCCGCCCCTCTCCGGAGCGGCCGCCCCAAGCACCTGCTTGCCAGGCTGGTGCCTGGAGCCGGCCCTGGGTGGATAGGGGGCAGCATGACCCCTTCCACCTATGGTTAGTAGCACTTTTTCTGCTTGGTGCTAGTGCCATTTGTTTGGCATGCAAACATTTTACTTACTCTGGGTGCCAGATTTGTTTCAAGCAGTTGGGCATGGAAACACTAAACTATGCAGATAAATTGCAAAAGATGAATGAGCCTCTGCACTCCAATATAATTTATATGCAATAATACATGTTATTTATCCACTCTGAAGGCTCTGTGAGCCAAAACATCACCATTTTGTCTATTTTCAGAATGTATAAATAAGACATAGTATTGTAGAGAAATTATATTGGAGTGCAAAGGCTCATTTATCTTTTGAAATTTACTTGCATATCCTTTACACTAGGAAAAAAAACCACCATGTAGAATTTACACAGAAATAAAATGAGTTGGATGAAAGGTGTTATAGAAAATTAAGATGGTATAGTAACACACTCAAATTAAGTAATTCAACTTCTTCCCTATTCATTAACCCCCAGAATAACCAACACAATTTCCCCCAATTTAACAATCCAAATGTGGAGGGTGTGATTCAAAAAGCAGAAGTCAATTTAGCTGAAAACAAAGAGCTGATCTTGGATAGAGGACCAAATTTTTCTCTCATTGACACTGGTATTAAGGCAATGATTTCAAAGGATTTATTTGAGCTTTGCACTAAATGACAGCAGCATCTCACCTAGCAGAAGAAACTGACACATGCTCATAATGGTAAAACTTTATAGTTTCCAACCCTTGAGATCTGTAAATCCGAGAGAAGGTGCCTCTGCTATCTTCATAACTAATCTCCTGTATGTGTAACCCTTTCTACGCATAAGGAATTGCCTTACATGATATGATTGTTTGCTATCACCTACTGTGTATATTTCACCTTTGGAAGTAAGGTCCTGGGATTCAGACCCTCTGTTTTGAAACATTTTGAAGAAAAATATTCTAAACTTTCTCTTCAGTCTTTTTTGTACCAAAATCTGACTATTTGTTAAAATGAGAAATTTGGTAGCCGAAGGTCAAACTCCATGACCTTCCTCACATAGATAGATTTTCCCTTCCCCACTTTATATTGCCCAGTCCTTTACCACATAATCTGTTGTGTCTTCTGTTCAATTATTACAGCCCAGATGCTCCAGGGCAGATCCTCAGCTGGTATAATTTGTCGTAACTCCATTGACTTGAATGAAGTTATAGCCATTTACACCAGCTGAAGATTGTCTGTTCCAACTGTCCGTTTCACTCACAAGCATCTCTGCCCCTTTTTTCAAGTCGCCACCTGTGGATGGAATGCCCTCTCCTATTCCGGTCTGCCAAGCCCATGCCCTTAATTCATTTAAAGCTCCTAAAAGCTCCCTAATTTCTCAACGGCTGCAGTTTGTGAGTCAGAAACATTCAGTATATGCTACTTCAGTAATTGAGCAGACCCATTAAGATGTGCACGTTGTTACTGAGCCTGAACCAAAAGCCACTGAAGTCAATGGAAACAGGAGTTTGTTGAATTGCGCATCTTTTAGTGCACTGTAGCAGTGACCACATAGGATGTTACTGCATGGCAAGAATATTGTCATAAGCCTCATCCTTCTTTGCTGTACCTCTTTCCTACGGCTTTTCACTCTCACTTGTTGTGTCAAAACTAAAACTGAGATTGTAAGAAGTTTAGGGATATGGATGGAGTCTTCCTGTATCCTCTGTTCACCACCTAGCTTACTTTTGGGTACTAGAGATTATAAAATTAATAAAACCTTGAGAAAGAAGTTGGGGATCTTAAGTATTTTTGTTCTTAACTGGGACTCTTAACAGGGAATTTTCCATGTGTAAGTAAACATTTGATTAACTATACGACAGCTGGATAGAATATACCAAACCATGAGCAGAAGAACAGTTTCAGATTACATTTTCAATGGAGATAGGAAAACTGCTTCGGATAAAATAAGAACCAAATGCACTTCCTAGAAATCAGTAAGTATTATTATCCCCATTATACAGCTGGGAAAACTAAGGCACAAAGGATGGAATTTTCAAAACTGCCTAAGTGACTCAGGAGCACAAGTCAATACAATTTGTGCTCCTAAATCAATAGGAACATCTGAAAATCCCAT
Organism: Terrapene triunguis; assembly: GCF_002925995.2. Taxonomy (NCBI): domain Eukaryota; kingdom Metazoa; phylum Chordata; order Testudines; family Emydidae; genus Terrapene; species Terrapene triunguis. The sequence goes on from NW_020664499.1 coordinate 6,238,091, forward strand.
CCAAGAAGTTTAAGTGACTTGCCATTACTGTACAGATAGTCTGGGGCTAGAACATTGGTCTGCTGACTCCAAAGCCACTACTCTAATTGCTAGCTATGCTTCCTCCCCTATGATATAATCCTTTAGATGTAGATATTTGTCTGGTTAAATACAGTACGGGATTGCTAAAACTTCTACAGCAAACTGCACAAATAAATCATTGATGTTTAAGTGCGCCTTGGTATGAATACGTTATAGATCCAGCACCACTTTTTATCTACTCAGGGCTGTGGCCTGTACCTACCTAGGGCTTTTGTCAGAAGTGCATGCAATTGCAGTCAGAGGGATTCTCAAGATAGCCTTGTATCTTACTTTTTCTATATGTACTTTTAGAAGTTGTCCTCTCAGTGAGTATTATATTTGGGTACTAAGTATCTGACCTGAAACTTGGTAAGTAGGAAACAGGATTTTTTAAAAAATCTACACAAGCAGAAGCAAGTATAATCAAAATACTCTGAGACTGATGGATGGAAGGCACAATACAAATGCAAAGTACTTTACATACACTAATCAGTTCAGCTTCACATCTAGAGCTGGCAAAATGTTTACAGAGAACAATTTATTCAACTGAATTTAGCCCTCTTTTCTGTTTGTGACTTTGATTTTACGATCCCCCCCCCATTTATATAAAAAAATAAAACTCAGCCTGTGGCTTGCTCATGTATTATTCACTGCAACTACTGACCTGTTTGCGCTGCAATTTACTTGACGCACTGTAATGGTTCACCTAAGTCATATAGTGTTGTTTCTGCTCCTGGATTGGATGACTCCAAAACCCAAAAGAGCTCTGGAGACGGCTATCCAAAATGCTTCCACCATAAATTGCTCAGGCAGTTGTTCACAGAAAGCCAATAATAGGAGTTTTGAATAGTGGCAAAGAAAACATGCAGGGGGTTAATTGGAAAGAATTTTTCAGGAATACTTTTTTGCAGTAATCACACTGGCTGTACTCATGGAACCTGTCCTGAGCTAATTACTATTATACCATCATTCAGAGATGGATAAATTGAGGCATACATAGGCATGGCAGACTCTCTCTGGGACCTTGGGCAAGTGACTAAGGAAGTGTTATTGTCCCCATTTTACAGATGAGGAACTGAGACAAAAGGAGATGAAAGTCCTGATCCGGCCAAACACTTATTATTTGTATTAGGGTAACACCTAGAGGCCCCAGCTGTGCTAGGAACTGTATAAACACATAGTAAGAGACAGTACCTGCCACAAATAGCAGACAACTAAATAAGCATGTGCTTTAAGTTAATAAATGCTGTGCTGGGGAATGGGACTTTAATTTCTCTTCATGAAAGGGGAAATCGAGGCACAATGGGAGTGATCCTTTGTCAGTCTTGTTTATTTAGCCTCCAATCTTATGAAGACTTATGCATGTGCTCAACTTTATGTGCTCTGAGTATTTCCATGGAGGTGAATGGAACAACTCACAGTGCGTAGTTAAGCACATGTTTATGTCTCTGCAGGATCAGGACCTTAGACTGTAAGCTCTTTGGGATCAGGATGGTCTTTTACTATGTGTTTTGTACAGCACCCAGCAAAATAATAATAATAATTAATAACAGCACCTAGCTCTTCTCTAATGCTTTTCATCAGTAGATCTCAAAGCACTTTACAAAGGAGGTCACTTTCTTTATCCCCATTTTACAGATGGTAAAAGTGAGGCACAGAGAGCTGAAGTGACTTGGCCAAGCTCACCCAGCAGACCAGTGGCTGAGCCGGGAAGAGAACTCAGGTCTTCAGAGTCCCAATCCAGTGCCTTATCTACTCGGTAACACTACCTCCTAATTTTGTGGGGCTCTCTAGGCATTACTGTGATATGAATAATAATTCATTATTACTAGCCTTCAGTAACTAGGAGTTTCACTGGGAGATGGTGAGTCATGCAAACATGCCTTTGTATAGCAAGAAATAAATCATTTAGCACATTCCAGTATTTTGGGGTGAGTGATGGGGAAGGGGGTAAGGAAATGCAAAATGAATCTAAAATATGTTTGATCCTTTACACTTATAATAAATCCAAGTGATTTGCCAGAATGGAAAATTCTCACATGCAGATTCAAGGACAATATTCTATTCATGTGCAAGAGTCATTTATTCATTTATAATTAGAGAAAATGAACTGCAATTTTTTAAGAAAAAAATTTGCATGTGGCAACAGTAATGTATTACAGAAGGGTGGCACTTTGTTATAGCCATTTGTTAGTCAGGACACTGAAGCTGCAATTTAATAGACAAGACATAAGTACAGTAGAGGAAGGGAAAAAATTAAATTCCGCGTGATCAGCAAGGTTTCGAACAATCGCTAGCCAACTGAAGTGGGTGCCATATCTATAAGTCATTTTGTTTTATAGGCCATTAGGATCTCCTGAGAGAGGCTGCATGGAGACCGCTGCTTTTTGTTGAAATTAAAATGTCAGAGAAAAAGAAATAGAACAAAACAGGGAATCTGCAATTAATTACAAGGCCATAAAAATTCAATAATCAGGAGGCAGTGCTGCTGTAGGCACAGCGGTATCTGATTCAGGCTAACAGGAATGGAATACATTAATCTTTTCAAATTAGTTTTTTAATCTGACGGGGATATATAGTGACGTGTTCTTTTACTGTTTGAGGAGAACTGCTGTCTAATATATAATGCTGAGTGTCTGGAATTAGGACATCTATAGCCATTTTGTGACTACAAGATTTTCACTGCATTTATTCAACCCTGTCTATACACCTGTCCTACAGCAATCAGGCTAAACACGTTCAAAGTTCATATCCCAGATACTGCTTACAAAAAAGAATTAAAATGCTGGTATTAAGACATATATCAGTAACATCAAATCTGAGCTTTCCTGGTTTTGCTGCAGTCCTTCTTGAAGACTCCCAATGTGTACCATGAGCTCTCATATGCTCATGAAAGAAGCAGGAGAGGACTGAATATTTAACAAAGACTTCCCTTCTTCAAAATGTTCATTGGTCATTAGCATTGTATTGGTGTTAACAAAAACTATTAATATGTTTAAACAGACTAAAACCCCCTTTTTCCTCTAAATTGATCACCTTCAAGTCACCGAATTTTGTGGGATTATAATTTCACTAGTTCTCCAGTCTCCATAGCGAGTGTGGCCAGGGTAGACAAGACGTGAACTTTTATGTAACCCCTCCTCTAAACAAACAGAACGTCCCCCTTTGTCTCCCGCTGGCGCCCTACCCTCACCTTCTTTTATTTATTTATTTAGTTTATCAAAGAATCTGTCAAGCCTTTTTTATGCATCATAGAGGAGAAATAGAAAGGCACACAGTCCCCCAATCCCCTTTTTTCTTTTTTGCAGGTCACCTCTAAGGTTTTCCATCAAGATTCTTCAACTACATCCTGCCCCTCCATTTTATATTCTGGTGACCAATATCATTAGTATCACAGAAGCCCAGTGCCCCCATACCTTCAAACGGGCCCCACATTTCATAGGGCTGTATTATTGATGAGTTTTATGTAGCTTGGGCATGCTTTGGGAGCTCTCAGTGTAAAGGCCAGCTTGTTCATCCTATCTGTTCTGGGGATTTTCTTTCCTTCGAGTTTCAATCCTGTATGGGCATATTAAAAACCCCACAGATTCACCAAATGAGCCTAAAATGGCTTAGCCCAGTTTTGAATGAAGATTTAACACCTTTGGCTTATTTACTTTTTAGTTTACAGATTTTTCAATCTAATTCCAGTGCACTCACTTGAGAAGCAGTTTATCATATTTGTTCAGTGCCAGCATGTAGAGTAACATCATTTATGCATTCATTGCCTTTTCCTGGAAGGCAGGACAAATGGGCATGGACAAGTCTTTCTCATGGATCCTTCAGAGGAAAATGCTATGTAAAAACCGAGAGAGAGAGACTCCTTATACTTTAGGGAACCAGGTGTGTAGGAACAGAAATAAGCAGCTACATTTAAGGGGCATATTCCAGGTAAGGAGGAGAGGGAAAACACCTCATGCTGTTTGCATTCATCCTGTCCTATCACTTCACTTTTTGTCCTTTGTAACACCATCTTTGACCTTTATAAATCAAATCAAAGTGTGAGCAGCAGGCACCCATGTTCTCTAATAATCACTCTCTGCAAATATACCTCAGTATTTGCTTAAAAATCATTGTTTCTGTGACAACTTCTTCCAGTCAAGTCAATCTCTAAAAAAAATTGAGAAAAATTAACATGGACAGGGCCTGAACCCATTAGAAGTGAACTTGTTTTAAAACTGGAATGAATATTTGAAGAACAGTTTTTACATTATTTGCCCAGCTCTAGTTGAGACACTTATGCCTTGTCCACAGTAGAAGTATCCTTAAAATTTCCAACCATTGCTGCTACCAGTCCAACTCCACTGGCGCTAATGATGCTGGGTTGCTAGTATAGATAGACCACGTGACACGTAGCTCTGTACAGAGCAAGGTTAGACGAGATGGCAGTTGCAACGCTAGAACTCCCTCCATGACTGCTGCGGAGGGAGTTGTACCAGTGAGAAATTTTAAGGAAGAAGTCTGGTGTAGATACAGTGATTGGCAGAGAAGTGTGGAGCAGCTTTTACTGGCTATCTAGATAATCTCATGAGATCCACTACCTTCGCACCTGGCAGGTAATTTCACCATGCAATTCTCCCAGTCATCACAAACCCAACTATCTATTTAATGATGATGCTCTTTCTATTCACAGAGGTACTTGTATTATAAGAACATCTAGAACTATCAATCTAAATACATCCTGAGTTATGGTTGGCAAATATCTCCACATAAAGATTGTTGTTATTATTTGCATTATGCCAGCAATCAGAGGCCCCAGCCATGTACTCTGGTAAGAGATAGTCCCTGTCCTGGCAAGCTTATAATCTAAATGGACAACCAGATACAGGGTGGGAGGAAATATTCCTCCATTTTACAGATAGGGAACTGACGCAGAGAGAGATTAAGGGCCAGAGTTTTAAAGGGAGTTTAGGCACCTAAAACCTTTAAAAAAAACTGGCCCTAAGTGACTTTCCAAGGGTCATCCAAGAAGTCAATACCAGACTCTCCTCAGCCCTAGTCCGTAGGCACAAGACCACCCTCTTTGTTTATAATTTTATTTTATTCTAAACCAGTCAAACACAGCCATTCCAGATGTTGCATCTAGAGGTTTTTTTGATTTGCAGGAAGAATGACGATAGGCAAATACATGATTATGGTGGCTCCCAGTCCGGGGGCCATGAGACCTCCCCTTTGGGGGCACCGCACTGCGAGCCTGCAACAATCCAAGTTTGCACAGCACCTAGCACACTGGGGCCCTGGTCCTAGACTGGGGCTCCTAGATGTGACAGTAATACAAATACTAAACAAATCAAATGGTGGGAAAACAAACATGGGCCTGATTCTGGACTCAATGAAGTCAATGGCCATCACTCCCACCAACTTCAGCAGGGACAGGAATCTCTGCTCTTTTCCCTGCTCCATCAACTGCCTGGCCACTATGGGATAGGGAGGAAAAGTGGTTGGAACAGCAGGAGACGTCAGCAGAGAATAAAGAAGCGGAGCAGCAGCCCCACTGCAGAACTATTCCCTAGTGTTGAAGCAGGGAGGAGGGTGAAGAGAACAGCTCTTTTTAAGCCACCTGCTTGGCTTCTCTTAAACAGCTGCCTGCCCACTGAACCTGTTTTTTGCCCCCACAAGAGTGCAAAAAAAAAAGGCAGCAACAGATCCTTCTCCAGCATTCTCAGCTGACTGCTCATGAGGACTGAGAGCAAACACCTTAGTTCCTGAGTCAAATGTACTGTAGAAATCCGACCCCAGCATTCCCAGCACATGCTGATATCTGAAAATTGCATTCCGTATTCTAGATGTGTACATTGGCTCACCAGGGCACCCTGCCCTGCACACATGAACCTGACTAGTTACTCCTCATATGGTACATTCACCTCTACAGCAATAGATGTGCTTATTAAACATCAGGGCCGGCTCCAGGCACCAGCTTCTCAAGCAGGTGCTTGGGGCGGCCGTTCCGGACAGGGGCGGCAGTTCCAGGTATTCGGCGGCAATTCGGCGGACGGTCCCTCACTCCGCCTGGGAGTGAAGGACCTCCCGCCGAATTGCCGCAGCAGATCGCGATCGCGGCTTTTTTTAGATCGTGATCGCGGCTTTTTT
>NW_020664499.1:6244379-6261857 GCF_002925995.2 Terrapene triunguis
ACGGAGAAGGAAGAAGTGGGTGGGAAGGGAGGTTAAGAATCGGGCAGAAAGAAAGGCAGGAATGGGTAGAAAAGCAGAGGGGGAAAAACCAGAAAGGAGAAAAACAATGAGAACAAAAACATTAATGCAAACTGGAAGGTGAAAACCACACAAAAAGTACATAAAGCAGAGATTTTTCCCAAGTGATTTTGGGGTGTCCACCTTGAGTCATCTTAGAGGACCTGATTTTCAGAAAGTACTGAGTACCCACACTCTGAAAGTCAGGTCACTCTGAACTTCTAATTGTGCACCCAGTCAAAATAACTAGTCACACTTGAAAATCTTGGCCCAAAGTGACAGGTAGACAGCAGAGAGAGAGAAAGGAGGGACAAAGACCAGGTGAGATGCAGCCACCACAGCAAGGTAAGAGCGTGGAAGGGCAGGCACAGAGCGAACATAAACTGGAGGTGATGGGAAAGTGCTTCAACCCCAAAGACTGTGGGAGCCACAGAATGACTATGAGATGCCAATAATCCCCAACAACGCAGTCATTTGGTGTTGTTTTAATAGTTCACTCAAATCTGGTACCCTCATTATCTTCGTTCTATTAAAAATTAATTTAAAATGCATCATATGCTTTGGCATCCTGTATCACCACAATATGCCCTATCTGTTATTTTCTCTCATGTGTAATAACAAGATTGACCTTTCAAAAATACACCATAACAACAGATGGCATAGAAAGATAAAGCCAAAATTGAGTGCAGAGCAGACTCTGCCTTGCTACTGGCATTTAGAGAGAGAGAGAGATGAGATGGTATGAGTGCATCATTCTTACAAAATTTATACTTCAGTAGCATGATCCAAGAGACTCAATGGTTTAGTAAAAGACTGGTAACTAATCCAACTACTATTGCTCTTTTCTGTGGCTTGCAGCTATTCTTCAGAGAATCTAGCCTGCTGGAGATTCTAGATTCACAATCTCAGTCATTGCATTTTCTGCTTCCACCACTTATTAAGCTCAGTGTAAAAAGCCAGCCAGAAAGCTGCTGAGAATCACACCAACCTCCAGAATGCAAAGTCATGCCAGAGGTAAAGTATTCTCAACCTGCAAAGGCATGATAATGTCATGTACAGAGTGAAAGCTTTGGGTCCTAATCTCCTTCTGAATAGGTCTTGTTGTGGTTTTGCTGGGAGCACCAGAGGGAGAGTATGGATTAGGTGATATCACTAGTATAAATTAAATGTTACACATAGAAGCTACTCAACCCCCTGCTTGCTGCATTAGTCAGTATTTATGATCCGGGTGACAAAAACTCCTTCATGTGTCTTTTTATCTCTTTATTTTGGCTTGGATTGGTTTCATCAGGCATGCAGGGAAGTGAGATACAGTAATTGGACTGAAACCCCCAATCAGCAGAACAATGTATTTGTGCTCCTACGATCCCGCACCCAGTGAAGTTCATGACATGAAATCCCATTGACTTCAACCAATTCAGGGTTGGGGTCCCTAATTCTAAGACCTCCAACTACAATGTGTGTGATGCAGGCCTTTCAAATATGTGACAACAATTGAACAATGAGGGAGACACAATAGGGGAGGAAGCATTCCCTAGGGCAGTGTTTCTCAACCTTCTCATGTTGGCCACCCTGAGACACTGCTCTGTGGTGTAAAGAATTGCACCAAGATTGAAGAGAACAGGGTCCAATACCCAGCTCTGCCACAGACTTCCTGTGTGGCCTTGGGTAAGTGTGCCTTAGTTTTAGCCCAGTTCTCAAGCCCCTAAGCCAGGTTGCCTCCCATCTATAGAAAGGGGGTAGAGTTTTCCCTCCCTCAGGAGGGGTATTATAAGAATCCATTAATGATTGTGACATACTGAGATGCTACAGGGAGGAGGGCCATGTGTGTTTAGATAGAACAGGAAGAAGCTTGGTTGCGTGCCTTTAATGTTTTGATTTTTTTTTAATGGAGCTCTCAGACTAATAGCAGAGTTAAATCAAACATAGCATATAAGAAGTTAGCCTGAAGTCTATTAAAGGTCTCACACACCATCAGAGACTAGTGAGTGAAGACACCGTAATAACTGCTGAGCAAACTTTCAAGGACATTATAGTTTTATACAGAAGTCATGAACAGCTCATTAGAATAACTTCAACCAGAAGAGATGTTCCCCACTGAAGACTGCTTCATAGCACCTTCCAACCAAGGACCTGAAAGCATTTTACAAACGTTAATGAATTAACTAAAGATGGACTCATTCCCAAATCCTAGATCGCCAGGGATCACTGTTGGGTCCTATCTTGTTTAGAATCTTAGTTAGTACCTGGAAAAAAGGATTAAAGAGGGATGAATGAAATAAAGCACTACTACTCTTACTAGATCAAATTCCACCTTCTCATCTGCACCTTGCAGACCCTACCTGCTCTCATTTCCTCCTTATACACTTCCCAATCCTCTCTCCATCTCCCTGCTCTTCATTCTCCCATTCTTGTCTTTCTTTCCTCCATCATGCAGACCCCCAGAGCTGGAACAGGTTCCCTCCTCTTGTCCAACAATCTTTTCTACTCCTCCTCCAAATGCCTCTGTAGACCTAGAACCATGCAAATCATGAGATGACTTGTTCACACTTTTATGGATGCAATTCAGTGATGTTCCTACCCTTCTCGTGTTTGTTCCCTGTACTTGGGATTTACTGGCAGAAATGGTCACAGAAATTGAACCTCAAAGTTGTATGGACAATTATTTACAGGGAGAGTTCTATTATTAGTTTTTGTAAGCATTTATGAATAATTTTCACTTGAAAATATTCACAGTGGAAGTCCTGGTCATGTAGTGGCATTGCTACATAGCCGATGATTGTGTGGTTGCCAAAAGCTTCATGGCATGATAAGATGGTGGACATATATTGAACATCTTAAGGACTTAGCTAGAGATAGATCCAGGTGGCACTCTATCTACAAGGAGGTTACATCCCCTTGGGATTTGCCTAGATGACAATTACAACAACAAGGGAAATCCATGCATGCTCATCCAGTCAGGTATCCATGTGACTTAATGGAAAAAATCACATCTAAGCCATACAACTCAAAATTTTTGAATATTTGCAATTAACCCATGGAGCAAAATAATAATATTAGTCAAATTTGAATAATAAATAAATTCAGGGAAGCCACAATGTGTTTGTCATATTCTGTGAGCAGTAATGAGAGAACAAGCATGTGACAGGTGTGTAGTCATGTTGCTTAATGCACTACTGGAAGGTGCTCAGATATGACAACGATGAGTGTAGTATAAAAACCTATACTGAATAGAAGTTCATAAAACAAATTACTCCCTGAGAACTGTTTTCTCTGTTCTCCACTTCTGCCATTAATCCTTTTGGACAGTGGTCACCATTCAAACATCAACATTTACGTTGTGGAACGAGGAGATAATAGTCCGTCTTTGTATGTCTCCACTGTAACTGCGCCTCACCTGCACCACGGTGTTTGCTTCCAAGCATCTCATTAAGAGGATGATATTGAGAAATTGGAAGGAGTTCAGATACAAGCTAAAAAATGATTAAGGAGTGAGAGGGACTGATTTATGTGGAAAGATTAAGAGAGGCAAATATAAATAGCTTGGCTAACTGAAGATTAAGTGAGGCACACGATAACAGTCTATAAATATATGGCTGGTGTAAACACCAAGGAGGGAGAAGAATTATTTAGCTCAGTAAAAGGGAGTATAACTAGGAGTAATGAGATGAAATTAAGAGAGAACATTTAGGCTGGCTATCAGGGAAGAGCTTCCGGAGAGCGAGAACTAATAGGCTGTGCAATGGCCTCCTAAGGGAGGTTTTACTGGACATAATATTTAGTCTTGCTCTCAGGAGTGAGACTGGTTGAAGAGCAGACTCCACGCAAAACACTTAGCTCAGACAGAGTTTTTTCAGGACTTTTTGGAAGATCTAGTCCATGCTGGACATGCTCAGGAGCTTAACTCAGGCATGGGCACAGCCCCTCTTATACCATCATTACAGCATCTCACTTGCACAGCCACTCCCATATTAGTCACGTGATACCCATCAGTGGAGAGAGAGCCCCCGTTACTTGGGACATTTAAAACCAGACTGGACAGGCACTAGAAAATGTACTGTAAGATACTGGCCCGGGGTGTGTGTGTGGATTAAATGACCTCCGAGGTCTTTTCCTTCCCTAATTTATGTGATTCTATGATAAACACTCTGCTTTTTGCTAAATATTCATCAAAGTTATAATGACTGTAATAATCATGATTAGATACAACAGTTTTCTCCCAAATTAGATGGCTAATAAAGTCTTTGTCCTCATTGGTTTTCCCCTTCTGCAATTAACTCAACCGTACTCTGGCTCAAGAACACATTTAATCTCTCTTGGAAGGGCTTTTTCCTAATCCTCTGTGACAAGCCTCACAGCAGGTTTGATATGGAATCCAAGAAGAGAGGACTCTATGTAACTAGAGAGACCCATATAGCAGACTACTTTCTGAAGCCTACTGTGTTCTGTTTATAGTTACTGCAGGTTGAGGGCTGTCCATTTTTGTTTTTACACTAAACTCCCAAAGTTCTGTAAGCAGGACGACGGCAGGAACTGTCCAAATCAGTAGCATTAGCAGGAGGCAGGAATTGATCATTCAGGCACCAAGTTGTCCTACTTCTCAACAGTTATAATTTGGACCTGTCCCCATCCTCTCTTTGACTAGACCTCAGTACCTCATGGGGAGCCCCATGACTCAGCGACAATGTCAGATCTTTTTGGTTGATCAAGCTTTTGGCTGACCTTTAGCAATAGTATGAAATGGGATAGGGATTGTTAGCAAGCAAAGGGAGCTCATGTTAACTGTTAGATCCCATTCCTATAACACTACTCACACGTCATTCTTCAGTGATGCTGTTGATAAACAAGAAGTTAATTTAAATAAATAAATAAAAACATACGAGGAAGGAACCACTTTGGTTGGTTTAAAAAAAATGTTTAGGAAAGAAATAAAAATCAATGGGGAAAGAAACATTATCTTCAAACTAAGCAACTGTATTAGAAACAATGGATGGTGAAAGACAAAAATAGGACAGGATTTTCAAAAGTGATTAGAGGTGTTGGGTGCCCAGAATGGAACACCTTAAGAGAGTCTAACTTTGCAAAGAGTAGATGCTCAGCACATTCTGAAAATCATACCCCTTCGAGCTGCCGTAAGTTGTGCACCAAAAATTTGATGCACCCTAAGTCACTAGTCAGTTTGGAAAATATTGACCTTAGTGTTCAACCATTACCATAGTAACTAGACCATATATTGACACCAATATACTATAAAGCTGTGTATGCAGAGGAGTGGGGGGAGGGGAGAAGTGCTACTAACAGCAACCACTTGTTCAAAGTTCATAGTCTCATAGACTTGAAGGTCAGAAGGGACCATCATGATAATCTAGTCTGACCTCCTGCACATTGCAGGCTACAGAACCTTAGTCACCCACTCCTGTAACAGACACATAACTTCTGGCTGAGCTACTGAAGTCCACAAATCATGATTTAAAGACTTCAAAATACAGAGAATCCATCATTTACACTAGTTTAAACCTGCAAGTGACCCGTGCCCCATGCAGGCGAGGAAGGCAAAAACCAAACAAACCAGGGTCTCTGCCAATCCTTCCTGACCCCAAATATGGTGGTCAGTTAGACCCTGAGCATTTAGGCAAGATCCAACAGCCAAACACCTGGGAAAGAATTCTCTGTAGTAACTCAGAATCCTCACCCTCTAGTGTGCCATCACTAGCCTTTCAAGTGGTTCAAAGTAGAGTCTAATCCAAAACCCAACCAAAAAAAAAAAAATCAAACTTTCAAATTTGGGAAGCCAGAGCCATCCATACAAAGGCTCTCCATGCCGGCAGTGGATCCATCAGGCCCATGCCAGCAATGTGGTCCCCTGCTGATCCAAGGGCTTCCCCCTTTCCCTTAAGAAGGGATTCCCTCTGTGCCATGGAAAGTTAACTTAGTCCCAAGCTGTGCTAACTTCCTTCCCCAATTTCCACATAATCAGTGATGAATGATGTGCCATCTCTCTGACCTGTCCACTCCTTCCCCAGCCTATCCATTTAAAACTGGGTCCAAAAGCTGTTGTGGAGGCAGCTGACTTTGTCCCCACCCTTTGCACATGGGAGGTTTAGGATCCATGCACAGATGGATGCATTGATCAATCAGACCCAGTGATTGAACACTTCTTTACCATACAAAAATGTATCCATGATGCTGCGAACATGCCACCTCTGAAGGAGATTTCTCATAAAATTTAATCTGAAATTTCCTTCCCAAAATATTATTTTTCAGAAATAACTTAAGGCTGGTAAATCTCCATGAAGCCACCAAAGACAAAGTCTTTACATCAGAAAACCAGTTTTACTTACCTCTTTACTACCTGTATGAGCCAAGAACTACAGTAGTTAGACTATGCAGTCCTCATTAAGGCAATGCTAGTGTGAAAGCCTGAGTCAAGAGTGCAGGATTTGGAGCAAAAGTGCTCTGAGATCCTAAGCCACACCCCTGTAGGGTTTGTCTACGCTAGAAGTTGTAGCCCTGTTTTAGCAAGAGTTAACTGATTGCCAATTAATTGGAGTTAGCTAATATGGATGTACATGGTAATTTAGGCGCTCCAAAAATATTTGTTCCATGACACAACCTTTTGTGGTTTACCCTAGGGCTGATTCAGGAACAAATGCTTGGGGAGTGCTAGTACCTACAGCAGTATTTACAATCTTATTAGTGAACTCAGGTTATTTGGCAGAACCACAAATTCTAATCTCGATAGACCCTTACTGCGTGACCTTGGGAAAGTCATTTGGTCTTCTTGTTTCTCCAACAAAGCATTGGGTAAAAAGTAAAAACTCCACTGAATACTAGATACTGCTCTGGATTAGCTTTGCTACATTAATAAAACCAAATGAGAAAACTAGTCTTTTTTATCAAAGTGTATGGTTTCCAGTCACACCGACGCTGTCCTGCGATAGGGCCCAATTCTGAAAGGTGATGGACACCTCCTAGGAACTGATGAGCAGGCTCAACTTCCGACCAAGCTAAAGAGAGATAAGGACATTCAGCATCTTGTGGGATCAGGCACTTACCATTGTATCTCTTTGGTTTCAATATGATGATTTTAATGCAGGGTTTTATAGCTTTACTCACTTGTGATTTTGGTCTTTGGAAGCTTCGTAAAAGAATTCTTATGCAATTATATGCCTATATTCAAGATACTGGAGGCAGACTCAAAGCAGCTGATTAAAACGTTGATCCTCAACTGGTATAAATCAACATAGCTTCACTGAAGTCAGTGGAACTACTCCAATTCACATCAGCCTAGGATCTGCCCCAAAAATTTGGCCTACACCTACTAAAATAGAAATGGAAATCCCAAAGTATATTGGTATAAAACGCTGAAAGGCACAGGAATTAATGGTTTAAGTTCCCCCATCTCCATTCCTCTCAAGTGCTCTGAACCTTACAGAGGTGTGTGGCTATGACCTCAACAATTAGTAGCTCATAGTTTTCCATTTGCCTGATTATCCATGCTTTCTACTCCCTCTAAAGAAACAAAAACAGTATGAGGAAGACGACTGACCTAAGCAGCTAAAGACAAATCAGCTTCACATGTTTTAACTTGAGAAATAGCGGAATCGTTACAGTTTTTATTAGAGATAACCATCGTGAATTTAGCAAACGAAAATTCATTCCACCAAACCCCCCTGAATATCTTTTCTTATGGATTACAGATAAGGCTGATAATGGCACTAAATATGACATAATTTATTTGGATACCCAGAAATCCTCAGATTAAGTTCCACATGATGGACTCTTGTTTAAACAATGAAGTAAAAGATCCAAGGTAGCTCATGGGGATCATTGAGAGAGCTGGCTAAAAAAAATACATGGGGAGGGGAAATACGTGTGACTGAAAGGGGAAAAATGAGGTCCTAGGAAGGTCAATGAGCAGGACTTTGTTCAAACCATCTTTTTGTTGTTGTTGAGTTTTATTCCATATAAATGATGTAATTAGTGGGAATATAATACAGAATTGGGTGTTAGAGAGTGTAGTGAATATAGATACTACAGTAAGTAAAGTTAAAAAAGAATGGCATCCCCTTTGTAAAAAAAATCCAATGGAAAAATTAAATCTAACACAGATACAAATGAAGATCATCCAGCTCAAAAGTAATACATATTAGTACAAATATTTGGAGTGGGGCAGGAGAAGAGAGGAACAGATTTAGAAAAACAATTGGATTCTTTAAAATTTTCAGGACAATAAGAAAATGCAATTTAAAAGTTGGATAATGGATAGATTTTGGTTTCTCAGGCAAGGTCTACACTAAGGGGGGGGGTCGAGTTAAGATACGCAAATTCAGCTACACAAATAGCGTAGCTGAATTTGGCGTATCCTATTCGACTTACCCCGCTGTGAGGACGGCAGCAAATCGACCGCCGCGGCTCCCCCGTCGACGGCGCTTACTCCTCCTGATGAGGTGGGAGTAAGCGCGTCGATTCGGGGATTGATTTATCCGTCTAGAGGAGACGCGATAAATCGATCCCAGAGAGATCGATTTCTACCCGCCAATCCGGGCGGGTAGTGTAGACTAGCCCTCAGTTATATGGGTGTAAATCCAGTGGCTTCATAGGGTTACTCTGGATATACACCAGTTATCTCAGGCTGGCATCTACGACATAGCGAATATGCAGGCATATATCTCCCTCAACAGCAAAATATTTATCTTCAGGAAACCCTGCACAAGTCCGTAAGGCTACAGGTGTATTTTGTGCGCAGGATGTTAGCAGCATTACCTCCATTGCCTTTCATGTCTTGGAGTGCAAGTCTACCCTGATAAGTAACTGGAAAAATGCCATTGTGAGGTTCCACATTCAACGTATCTCAATCGCTCCAAATCAAACAATGAGTTTACAAATTAAAAAACAAACAACCTTTTTCCCCCTGAACTGCCAGCCCTGAAAACTCACCCGTGGCTCCAGCAGTCAAGCTGAGGTCCTTCCTTTTAGTATATCACTAGTGATTAAGGTCCCTCAAATCAAGCTGAGTTTGTAGACAACCTCATAGTCTTCAATGGGTTTGCAAAGGTGCTACACACCAGCCCTTTCACTCAAACTAGATAATCTAGTTGATTATACATCCAGTTTCACACTCTGCAGGAATTACAGGAATAATAAAAACACACTTTCTCCACTAAAGTCACAGGGAAGAATACGCAGGAAAGAAATTTGAAGAGTAGGAAGTAATCATTTTTTTAATAATCCCACGACTACATTTAAATTACACTTCAGCTCACTCAATTGCAGCAATACTTTGGCACTAACATGTGGGTGGAGTATCACTCGTTGTTCTGAAGTGTGCGAAGTATTTAGGTTCTCAGGTCCGAACAAAGCATGATTCTACTAGGCAGGGAAAAGGCAAGAAGGCAAAGGTGACTTTGTGCCATCTTTCAGGTCCTGGCGCAATTTAGGGCATCCTCATGGAGTCTCTCATTTGTGCCCGGCTGCAAACCACTCAAGTGGGCCATTCTAGCAGCCAGAGATGGCCAGAGTCCCGCTTTGCTCTGACAACATCCTCTTTCACCCAGCCATCAGGAGCTGTGAGGATGCAGCAGACTTTGCACCACCAAGGAAGTCCTCAGCTGGCCAGCTAGGCTGGCTTTGCACTGCTATAGTGGCACAAAGGAGCTACAAGGGGATCTGGAGCTTGGCCCTGAGAGGAAAGTTAACTGTAATTCTATTCAGGACAGGACAGTCCTCGCTTACAGACAGCCCCCCAACCTGAAGCAAATACTCACCAGCAACTACACACCACACAACAAAAACACTAACCCAGGAACCAAACCCTGCAACAAACCGTGGTGCCAACTCTGTCCGGATATCTATTCAAGGGACACCATCATAGGATCTAACCACATCAGCCACACCATCAGGGGCTCGTTCACCTGCACATCTACCAATGTGATATATGCCATCATGTGCCAGCAATACCCCTCTGCCATGTACATTGGCCAAACCAGACCGTCTCTACGCAAAAGAATAAACGGACACAAATCTGACATCAGGAATTACAACTTTCAAAAACCAGTAGGAGAACACTTCAACCTCCCTGGTCACTCAATAACAGACTTAAAAGTGGCAATTCTTCAACAAAAAAATTTCAAAAACAGACTCCAATGTGAAACTGCAGAACTGGAATTAATTTGCAAACTGGACACCATCAAATTAGGCCTGAATAAAGACTGGGAGTGGATGGGTCATAATAAAACCTAATTTTTTACTCACACCTTCCCTTCTTGTCAACTGTTTGAAATGGGCCACCCTCATTACCACTACAAAAGTGATTTTTCCTCCCTTGGTATCCTACTGTTAACTGAATTGTCTCGTTAGACTGACCCCCAACTTGGTAAGGGCAACTCCCATCTTTTCATGTACTATGAATATGTACCTGCTACTGTATTTTCCACTCCATGCATCTGATGAAGTGGGTTCTGGCTCACGAAAGCTTATGCCCAAATAAATTTGTAAGTTTCTAAGGTGCCACAAGGACTCCTTGTTGTTTTTTTAATTCTATAGCACATTTCAGCCAAAGATCACAGAATACTTTACAAACTTAAGGCTTCTCTTGACTGCTGTGCAGAAGGCATTCAGACAGACAAAGAGTGATGAATTAAGGCCTGTATGTTAATACATTTTAAGATGTGTCATTGACCAGCAAGCGTCCTGCTTGCAAATGGGTAGAAAAACAGGCTAACCTCTCAAAATGTTTTCGGTATGGATTGATGAGACTCAAATTGGGCAGAGAAGAGGTAACAGTGAATTTGCAGATGAAAATGTATGGAGGGTAATATTTTCTACTGCCAAGTAATTGTATATTCCTGCATAAATCTGGAAAAAGCAATATTCTACTCCTGATTTTTTTCATTTATATTTTTGTGGTATCTGAATAATTCTGACATAATTTTCGTGAGCAGTGCAATTTATAACATGCATACAGAGCCTCTTCTAGGAAACTTGGGACAAAGTCTCACTTAATGTTAAATAAAAGGTCTTTTGGTGATGATGCTGTTGAGTTATGAATGTAACTTGACTTTGACAGAAAACTTATAATCATTTCTGAAGATCAAGAGTTATGAGCTCAGTTAGGAGATAAACTGCAGGGCTGTAAAAAGCTATAAGTGATTGCTCAGGTTGACACAAATATTTATATTTGTAATCTCTGAAAATGTGTATATTCCAGGAAACATTTCAAAGGGTTATTAAGAAATAACTTCAGACACTAATTGCTTTTTTCAAAATTATTTTCGTGGGGTTGTTTTGATAAATCAATTAACAAATGAAATATATCTAAAAAGGATTTAATTATGCATGTGTATGTTTATAGCTGTAAGGATAATAGTGGGTAGTAAAGTAGCACAGTTTAACAATTTCATCGTCATATTCCAACACCATCCAACTTTTCTCAGAGTATTGCCAGTAATATAAAAACAAAACAAAAAACCCACAAAAATGATGGGGCCTGGAGAAGTAGGAAAGTGCATACGTAATTCTAAAGAACAACATAGCTGTATGAGTAGCCAGAAGGGGGTCATTTTCATTCATCAAAAGCTACTAAGGACTCTCTACTGGTTAGTTTACAGCCCTTGTTAGGATGGCAGTTCATTTACATTACGAGATCAAAGGTCAGATAGCTCTGCTGTTATGGCATCAGAGCCATCCTCCTAACAGGTTGCTATTATAATGGACATTGATCAGTGAATAAAACAGCACATCAGTTTGAACAGAAGGGATACTTAAGAGTGACCACCCCATATAGAATTTACCTTGACACACCTCACTCAAATAGTAACCATTGCTAGTAGCTCCTTGCGTATTTTGTGTAGACAAATCATAGTCAAGCAGTGACTTGTACAGCATAATTTGTGCTAATGTCAACTATACAGCATCTCTGCTGTTAAGAGAGATGACTAGAAATGGCAACAGGAAGCTCTAAATAAGAACCATCAAGATGCATATCTAGCTTCTGAGTGTGAAAGTTCCACAGCAGACAAATATTACTGACGCTCATGCAAAACATTTGGAAGCGAGATACAGTAATCAAGACCTACGTACACAATCCCCAGACATCCTGACATGCAGACAGGTCTATGAATTTCCCTGAGAGATGATCTGATTTGGAAATCAGCAGAAAAATTATCTGGGACTATGTTCTTCTTAAATAGGTAAAAATACAGGACCCACCAAAAATATCTCAAGTAGTATTTAAAACCTGCATGGACAGTTTCTTGTCATTATAGTAGACGGTTTAGTAAAGGTGTTCATTAATAATGGATTGTCTTTCATTTTATTAAAGCAATGCAGCCAATATTGCTCAGTGTTCCTGGGAGGTTGATGATTTTCTTTCATTAAACAATGCATGCTGGTGCAAAACTGTAAAATAGATGGTGACTGACCTAATGGTACCGGGCGAGGTAATCCAAACAAACTTTGTTCATCCTGCCAAGCAAATATTTTTATTCTTGGGGCTGACTTTGTACAGAAGGCTGGTCCTATAATAAATTCAGCTTTAGGATATTACTACTTTGAGCGAAACCCAAACACAGTGTTTGCATTGGAAGATCCTAATGAGACCAGTCATTTAAATGGATAGGATTCAGAACTGACACCCAAAAAACCATTCCTTTTGGTTACAAGCCATGTCATCATTGGGCATTCCAACCGAATTAACCAAAATTGAGATGAAAGAAAGATACTGGGCACTACCCAAGGAATTTAAAAGTATCAAAATAATCACCTCTGCCATAATCACTGGAAAGTTGATACTAGTTTCTATGGTCTAGTTAAACAGGTCTTATCTGGGAGCTTAAGCTAGGGAGCAGGAGTTTTGGGAGATGGTCTTTGCAAGAAACTTAGGCCTGGTCTACACTAAAAAGTTAAGTCGACCCAGCTACACCACTCAAGGGTGTGAAAATCCACATCCCTGAGCAAAGCAATTAAGCCAACTTAACCCTGATGTAGACAGCACTACAGTCCCGGAAGAATTCTTCTGTCAACCTAGCTACCGCTCTTGGGGTAGTGGATTTACTACAGCAATGGGAGAACCCCTCCCATTAGCGTATGTAGTATCTACACTGAAGCACTACAGAGGAGCAGCTGCAGCACTGCATCTGTGCCACTGTTGCGTTTCAAGTGTAGACAAGCTCTTACTAACACATAGCAGATAATGTCCAAAAATTCATCTACAGAATGGTTTATTTGATTTCAGTAGGAGTTTACCCTGAATAAGAAGTGCAGGAACAAACCTTATGGTTTACAGTGATGCAAGTAAGTGGAAAAGAGTAGGAAAGCTAATTAAGACAATATTAGGGGAGAGTTTCAAAGGCACAATGGGCAGTTAGGAGTTGCACATCTAAGTTCCCTTTCTGCCTCTGAAGCCGTGCCCCTTAAACAATTAGATGTTTAAACCAGTTTATAATGTTTGAGCTCTCCTGGTTTGATAATATGCTCAGAATTATACGGAGCAACAATTTTTTATTTATTACGCACATTAATACCAGAGGAGTTCAAGAGCTCATTGTGATCAATACTGGATAATAAAGGACATTGCTTTGATTGGACAGTTTTTACGAAGGGAAGCTAAACAAACAAACTAAAAAAAAAAAAAAAAAGTCAATATACTTTTCACAGCTCAACAAAAAGTGGATTCTTTCCCAGGTGCCAAATTCTTGAGTAATTCTGTTAATCAGAAAGCGTTTTGACGAGCACAAGCAAAACTTGGTACTATTTTTGTTTTTTATTTTTATACACATTTGGGGGGTTTAAAATTTAACATAAATGATCTGGAAAAGGGGGTCAACAGTGAGGGGTCAAAATCTGCAGATGATACAAAATTACTGAAGATAGTTAAGCCCAAAGCAGACTGAAGAGGTCCAAAGGGATCTCACAAAACTGGGTGACTGGGCAACAAAATGGCCGATGAAAATCAATGATGATAAATGCAAAGTAATCATATTGGAAAACATAATCCCGACTACACATACATAATGATGGGTTCTAATTTAGCTGTTACCACTCAAGAAAGAGATCTTGGAGCCACTGTGGATAGTTCTCTGAAAACATCTGCTCAGTGTGCAGCAGCAGTCAAAAAAGCTAACAGAATGTTAGGAACCATTAGAAAAGGGATAGATAATAAGACAAAAAATATCATAACGCCACTATATAAATCCCTGGTATGCCCACATCTTCAATACTGTGTGCAGTTCTAGTCACCCCATCTCAAAAAATATATTAGGATTGGAAAAGGTACAGAGAAGGGCAACAAAAATGATTAAGGGTACGGAACAGCTTCCGTATGAGAAGAGATTAAAAAGACTGGGACTTTTCAGCTTGGAAAAGAGATGACTTAGCGAGGATAAGATAGAGGTCTATAAAATGATGACTGGTGTGAAAAAACTGAATAAAGATGTGCTATTTACTCCTTCTCATAACATAAGAACCAGGAGACACCCAATCAAATTAATAGGCAACGGGTTTAAAACAAACAAAAGCAAGTACTTCTTCACACAACACACAGTCACCTAGTGGACCTCATCGCCAGGTGATGTAGTGAAGGCCAAAACTATAACAGTGTTCTAAAAAGAACTAGATAAGTTCATGGAGGTTGAGTTTATCAATGGCTATTAGCCAAGATGGTCAGGGATGCAACCTTGTGCTGTGAGTGTTCCTAACCTCCGATTTTCAGAAGTTGGGAGTGGATGACAGGGGATGGATCACTCGATGATTGCATTGTCTGTTCATTCCCTCTGAAGCACCTGGCATTGGCCACTGTCAGAAGACAGGATACGGGGCTAGCTGGACCACTGGTCTGACCCAGTATGGCCATTGTTATGTTACGTTGCTCTCTTGAGACTTTTAAAAACTGTCAGGAATTTTTCAAAAATTAAAAAAATGTGGTATTATGAGAAACAACAAAGAGCATGAGAAGCAGTTTTCTTTGTTGGTTCAGATCTTCTCCTCTCCCAAGTTCTGAGCAGCATTCTACTGATTTTGGGAGATTACATTCAAGTCCAATGATACAAGACCCATCCTCAAATTAAAATCAAGGCAATCTGCAATATTAATAGTGTTGGATCAGATATTCCAAATATAGGATTCACATGCACTTCTAAGAGTACCGTGCAAGAATATTTGGCCTGTTTTGAGTCTGTGAAATGGCCACAAATTTGCAGGACCTTTGTGAAAATTGCCTAAGATTATTTCAAAATATGTTAAATTAAATTCAGTGCAAGCTTTAAAATGACTACCAAATATATCTCAAAAAGTTCAAGCCACTTTTTCCAATTATTTTACAGTCTTACAAAATCAGCTGGAGGTGGTTGCAATGGCCATGTAGACATGAAATTTAGTTGGTCTTATCTTGTATTGAGAACAGGGCAAAGAAGACCCAAGTTCTATTCTCAGTTCTATCACTGAGACACAATGGGACACGTTCTCATTTTCAATAAGGCTTTTTTACACCACACTGTTAGCATGAAGTTGCCTTAAAGGAGGTCTAAATGCATAGTTGCACGAAGAGTTTCCATCTAACTCCTTTCACCAACACTAAAATTCACCTAAAAAAATTAGAAAAGAAATGGCTTTTGAACGCAAAACATGTTGGCACTGGCACTTTCAAGACTGCACATTACAATTCTGTCACCTGGGGAAATTAAATTCAAGACTCTTTCTGTGCTATTGTGGAATCCAGCCCAGCGTATTGTATTCCAGCCTTCAGTAAAGACAGCCTTCAACCTGACAACATTAGCCCTCCTCTAAGGCTCAGAAATACAGCTCAAGAATGCATTTGATTGAGATGAGGTTGTACATATTGTTACTACCATTTGTCAAGCAGATGAAATAAGGAAACATCAGGGGACACGGAATTGCTCAGCCTCATGAAACCAAGACTCCTTAGAAAGGGCAGGTAAGGAAGTGCTGAGGGTGAGGAATGACCTGATACTTTAGAGGTGCATTCATCTTTGAAATAAAGACAAAACAAGCTTTACCAAAACTGCTACTGAGTGACACTCCTGTTTTTGGAAATATAATATTATTCAGATCTAGTTGCAGAAGATTCTTGGAGTAAGTAAAACTATTGTCCAGTAGCGAGACAAAGCATGTTGTATGAAAACAGAAATTCAATTGATGATACTTTCCTTGATCCAAAAGTCTGTGAATCACCTTGGTGGGAACACTGTGGCGCACACGGTATGAGACTGCAGAAGTGTCACTGGAATCCATGAGATTCATGGTCAAACAGATAACAAATCCACCTGTACGGGGATAAACAAATGCATTTCCCTAAAAGTCCACATTGTATCATTTTTTAGAGAAGCTGTCTTCTATGAATACACACTTTCATTTATCAGCCACATCAGTACAATGAAGCTTTAACAGCAGTTGACTTTATATAGCAACCACCTGGGTTTTTTTAGCATCTGCACCTTTACTAAAGGTAGAACGGAATATAAAGGGACTAGACTCACCCTTGATTTAAAAAGACACAGGGAGAGGTAATTGAAATGAACAGGAACTGAGGTGTCTAAATATAGATATGTATTAGCTCAGATTCCAAAGCTATTCAAAGTCTATGAATTGCTGCTTCTTCTCAGACAAACATCTCAGTCTTTGTTTGTGCCCCAGTCCCATCAATGCATGAAGGAAACACTCCCATCCACATTCACAGTGTATTACTTCCGGTAATATACTTTTTGACAAGTGAAGCATTAACTACCTGTTTCAGAGTAGCAGACGTGTTAGTCTGTATCCGCAAAAAGAACAGGAGTACTTGTGGCACCTTAGAGACTAATAAATTTATTAGAGCATAAGCTTTCGTGGGTTACAGCCCACTTCTTCGGATGCATATAGAGTGAAACATATATTGAGGAGATATATATACACACGTACAGAGAGCATGAACAGGTGGGAGTTGTCTTACCAACTCTGAGAGGCCAATTAAGTAAGAGAAAAAATTTTTTGAAGTGATAATCAAGATAGCTCAGTACAGACAGTTTGATAAGAAGTGTGAGAATACTTACAAGGGGAGATAGATTCAATGTTTGTAATGGCTCAGCCATTCCCAGTCCTTATTCAATCCTGAGTTGATTGTGTCTAGTTTGCATATCAATTCCAGCTCAGCAGTCTCTCGTTGGAGTCTGTTTTTGAAGTTTTTCTGTTGTAAGATAGCCACCCGCAGGTCTGTCATTGAATGGCCAGACAGGTTAAAGTGTTCTCCCACTGGTTTTTGAGTATTATGATTCCTGATGTCAGATTTGTGTCCATTAATTCTTTTGCGTAGAGACTGTCCGGTTTGGTCAATGTACATGGCAGAGGGGCATTGCTGGCACATGACGGCATATATCACATTGGTAGATGTGCAGGTGAACGAGCCCCTGATGCTATGGCTGATGTGAT
>NW_020664499.1:6266857-6384861 GCF_002925995.2 Terrapene triunguis
ACAACCCACTTCTTCGGATGCATCCGAAGAAGTGGGTTGTAGCCCACGAAAGCTTATGCTCTAATAAATTTGTTAGTTTCTTAGCTCAGCACATCAATGAACACATGAATAGTGGAAAAGACCATACATCATATCTATCAAAGGCTATTTGTGATGAATTCATTGCACTGCTGGTGAAGAAGATGCTGTCAGCCATTGTAGAGGAGATCAAAGATGTGGGATATTTTTCAGTGTCTGTCGACTCAACACCAGATGTGTCACATGTAGATCAGCTGACTGTCATCTTGCGTTACGTGCTACCCAGCAGACAAGTTTAGCATTTCATGACCTTCATAAACATCACCAGCCACACTGGGGAGAAACTTGCCTCGTATCTACTCAATTTCCTCACCGAAAATGGGATTGACATCAGCTTTTGTCATAGCCAAAACTATGACAATGCAAGTAACATGAGTGGCAAATATTCAGGGATACAGGCAAAGATAAAAGAGTGCAATGCTTTCATTGATTACATACCACGTGCTGCACATTCACTCAACCTTATTGGCCAGTCTGCCGTGGATTGTTGTGTTGAAGCAGTTTCTTTTTTTGGATTTGTCCAAGAATTCTATAATTTTTTCTCTGCATCAACCAGTCGTTGGATGTTTCTTAGAGATTCACTACCAAAGGGATGCCCAGTGCCCAAATCACTCTCAGGGACACAGTGGAGTGCCAACTTTGAAGCTGTGAATGCAGTTGTTCTGTGATACCCCAATGTCCTTGAAGTGCTAGAGAGCATCAAAGATGATGAATCTCAATAATCAGCAACAAGAAAAGATGCGAAGATCCTGAATGATGCAGTTCGCACTTTGGAAACTGGTATTTTGTGTGGGGGCTGGAATGATATACTTCAGTCATTCAGCAGGTGCAGTCTAAGCTTGCAAAGTGCTCAAATTAACCTTTCCACTGCTATAAACCTAATGAGGAGTCTTGAAACTGTTCTTCAACAAATGCAGGATAGTTTTGATGAGTATGAAATTCAGGGGGCTGCTAGGACTGCTAAGCATGAGTATAAGTCAGCCAAACGCTGCAAAAGACAGAAGACATGTGACGATGCAACTGCTCACTCACTCAGTGACAAGGAGGCCGTCAGAGTTAATACCTTCATCACAATCATCGACAAACTGAAGAGTGCATTAGAACATTGGGGAGGCTTACGAAAATATTGACTAAAACTTTAGTGTACTGACAAATTTTTCACCTAACATTTCAAGTTCCATAATAAGTGAAGGTATCAAACATCTGTGTCAGAAGTACCCAAATAATCTCCCAGTAAATTTTACTAAGAATTTCTTCAATTTGTTGAATTCATATCACTCTCAGATATAGAGAGAAAAGATAACAAAAGCAAATCTATTTCGATGTACCGAGTTATTACTGAATCCAATGTAATAGAATGTTTCCCAAATGTTGAAACTGCCTTATGGCTGTTTGTCACTAATGATCACTAGCTGTAGTGGAGAATGTTCCTTCTCTCTTCTAACAAGGGTCAAAAATGTCCTCCGATCCACCATGACTCAAGAGCATCTCAGTGCTTTGTCCCACTTGAGCATTGAGAATGAAATCGTAAGGTCTTTGAATTACGATGACATCATTCATGACTTTGCCACAGCTAAAGCTAGGGGAAAAAATGTGTTTGTTTGAAGAATTGAGTGTAGTGAGAGTAGAATAAACTTGTTAATTTTACATAAATGAATAATATGTAAATATGTATGTAGATAAATGTTTGAGGACTTCATAATTTTTGTGCAATATGTAATTCATACTTAGGCCCTTCCCTCCCATTAGCCTTGGGCCCCTCATAACCTTAATCCGGCCCTGCCCGTGTGCATGCAGTGGAACCATGACTCAGGAAAACCTCCCCCCTCCGATCAGCAAGACAATCTGTTTGGATGCCTGCATCCGTGTGTGTCTCTTAGAAAAATGAAATGTCAAGCTTTCTCTGAGACAGAAAAAAAGCCTTACTTTTTTTTTAAATGTCCCTGCACCCATTTGCACATAAAATTATCCATCAGACCAGTACTTATCAGAAAAAATAAGAAAAAGATAGACACAGAACCTCCCCTCTCCCCCCACCCAAGAAATCTCAAATTCTCTTATATCCATTAATCCCCAACATTTCCATTGGTCAAAGAGGGGCACACTTTGGTCAGCAGTTTTTTCAATCTGTACCGCTTCTGTTTGTCAAACTCAGACACAGAGACATGTCTCATAGTACACTGAGCAGACAACAAAAACAGATTCAGTTCAGGAAACCAGTCTGCCACCTCTACTCTACCTTTCCCCTTAGTCTAATCCCAATAGCATCCGGTCTATCAGGGAGTTCAGGACCCAAACAATCTGCAGGTTCATCATCCCCCAAACTCAGACCCAGAGTCACTACTGATCTCGAGAAGGAGAACCTCAGAGAGACTAGAGGGAGGGGGCTGCGGGGACCCAGGAGGGAAAACTAATACCTGAGAATTCTCTGTACCCCCAACCAAAGAACAACCCTCAGGAGTGTGCTTCCCAACTGCACTGCCCAAATTAGCCTGCTTTGTGACACCCTCAGAAATTATAGCCCCCTCCCCCTTCAACGAATGTTTTGCACTTTGGGGCTTTGCCTGCAAGTCAGAATCCACAGCCAAGGCCAGAGATTCCATAGCAACAGGCTCAGCATCCATTTCACAGTCAGGCTCAGGCCAAGAGGCCACTGAGTTAGGAGCCACGAAGCCCGGGATGCCATCTCCCCCAGGTTGTAAAGGGGGTGCTATCCCCCCGCCATCCCACTCTGTGCTTTACTCTCAGAAACTCCACATTCCCATGCACAGGGTCCCCATTCCCAAGGGCAGCCTGCCTCATCTTAGGGCACTGACTGACCTACAGCGTCAAGACTCCCACAACAAAAACAGGCCATGTCCTCAGTGTCAGCAGTCACAATGTAGTCACACTCCCCAACCCCGTACTTCAGGGAAACTTCTAAAACCTGGGAAGCATTGTTTAATATCTTACAAACCTGTCTATGAAAAGACAAGATATGCTGAACCTCTGGGGCTTTACAGCCCGAAGGGATCCTCCTAAGAGGGCTGTGATTTTACCGGGGTGTCTAGCCAGCTGCTCATTTTCTAAAAAAGGAGGAAAAAACGGTTACCCACCTTTTCGTAACTGTTGTTCTTCGAGATGTGTTGCTCATGTGCATTCCATTCTAGGTGTGCATGCGCCCATGTGCGCAGTCATCGGAGATTTTTGCCTTAGCAGTATCCATAGGGCCGGCTGTGTCACCCCCTTGAGTGCCGTACTTATGAGCTGGTATATCAGGCACTGCCGGCCCTACACCCTCTCAGTTCCTTCTTGCTGACAACTCTGACAGAGGAGCAGGAGGGCAGGTAATGGAATGGATTTGAACACCACATCTCGAAGAACAACAGTTATGAAAAGGTGGGTAACAGTTTTTTCTTCTTCAAGTGCTTGCTCGTGTCGATTCCACTGTAGGTGACTCACAAGCAAAATCCTTGTAGGTGGGCTCGTTCACAGCCATGCAGATTGTAGCACTGCTCTGCTGAAGCCAGCATCTTCTCGAGCTTGCTGGGTCAGCACATAATGTGATGCAAATGTGTGGACAGACGACCCAAGTCGCAGCCCGACAGATTTCCTGGATCGGCACCTGTGATAAATGAAGGGGGGGGGGGGTAGCTTCCTGTTATGAACACCCAGCCAGCCAGTTAGCTATAAAATCCCTCTTAGTAGCTGTTCTCTACTTGCTTTACCTGTAAAGGGTTAAAAAGTCTCACTGCTATGCATAGGTAATAGGAAGTGAGTGGGCACCTGACCAAAAGAGCCAATGGGAAGGCTAGAAATTTTTAAAAATTGAGAAAAAACTTCCCCTTTGTCTGTCTGTGGTTATTCTCCCGGGAAGAGGGGGACAGAGCAGCAATGCTGTAAAAAACTTGGGGCCAGGTATGAAAAATAATCAGTATCATACCTAGAAACTACTCATTTGAAACTCCAAATATGTGAGTAGATCAGGAAATGTCTAGGAAGATGCAATTAGGTTTATCCCTTTATTTCTTTATGGCTTGTGGATTCCTCAGTGCTAACCCCGGTGCTTTTGTTTTGTTTGTGACCTTTAAGCTGGACCTCAAGAAAACTATTCTTGGTGCTTAATCCTTGTAATTGCTCTTTTAAAATCTAGCAATAACTGAGCTCCCAGATGTATTTTCTTTCCTTTGTTTAAAAAATAAAATTTATCTTTTTTCAAGAACAGAATTGGATTTGTGTGTCTTCAGAGGTTTGTGCACGTTGTTTAATTAGTTGGTGGCAACAGCTAATTTCCTTTTTTTTTCTTTTTTCTTTCTCAGCTCTTCCCTGGAGGGTGTGTGTGAAAGGGCTTGAGGGTACCCCACATGAAGGAATTCCAAGTGAGCCTTCCCGGTCTCTCAAAGGGGTTCTGCACTTGGGTGGTGGAAGCATCTACCAATCCAAGGTCAGAGAAAAGCTGTGTCCTTGGGAGTGTAATACAAGCCTGGAGTGGCAATTATTAATTTTTAGAGTCCTTGCGGGACCCCACCTTCTGCACTCGAAGTGCCAGAGTGGGGAATCAGCCCTGACAGCACCTGTGTCAGGAAGGCTGCCGATGATGCCTGTGCTCTAGTTGAGTGAGCCATTACAATTGCAGTGGAGGTACCTTTGCCAGCTCATAGCAGTAATGGATGGAGGCCGTGATCCAGGACGAGGTCCTCTGCACAAACACAGGGTGACCTTTCATCCTATCTGCCAGTACGATGAACAGCTGCGTTGACTTATGGAATGGCTTCGTTCTATCTATGTAGAAAGCTAGCGCCCGCCTGACATCCAGGGTGTGACGCCTCCGTTCCTCATCTGATGCATGGGGCTTTGGGCAGAGGACAGGTAAAATATATCCTGGCCAGTATGAAACTGGGACACAACCTTGAGTAGGAACACCGGGTGCGGACACAGCTGAACTTTGTCCTCGAAGAAGACCGTATAAGGTGGTTCCGAAGTGAGCGGCCTGATTCCCACCCCTACAGGCTGACGTTATAACAACCAAGAAAGAAACCTTCCAGGAAAGGAGGAGGAGGGAGCAGGAAGCCAAGGGTTCGAAGGGAGAGCCCATGAGCCTGGACAGCACAAGATTCAGGTCCCAAGGGGGGACCGGCTCCTGGAAGTGTAGGTAGATGCACTCCAGCCCTTTCAAGAAATGCACCATCATGGGATGGGCGAAGAGGGACCTGCCCTGGACCACGGGATGTTGCGCCGAGATGGCCACCAGGTGGACCGTGAGAGAAGAAAGGGACAACCTTTGAAGCTTCAGATGCAGCAAGTAATCCAGAATATCCTGCAGCGAGGCTTGCTCGGCCCAAATGCGCTGCTCCGAAGCCCACTTCGAATCTTTTCCACTTCGCCAGGTAGGCTGCCCTGGTCGAGGGATTCCTGCTGCCAAGCAAAATTTGCTGAACACAGGCCAAACATGCTCTTTCATCTGCACTCAGCCACGCAACAGACAAGCCGCCAGGTGCAGCACTGCAGCTTTGGGTGCAGCAGGTTGCCATGGTTCTGTGACAGCAGATCCGGTCAAAGAGGCAGCAGAAGGGGAATGGCTGCCGACAAGTCCAACAGCATGCCAAACCTGTGCTGATGGGGCCATGCAGGGGCCACAAGGATGACTCTCGCTCTGTCCTGCTTGAGCTTCACCAGGACCCTGTGGATCAAGGGCACCGGCGGAAAGGCATACATGAGCGCCCCCATCCATGGAATGAGGAAGGCATCCAAAAGGGAACCTTTGTCCAAATCCTGGACGGAGCAGAACTGGTGGCACTTCCTTTTCTGCCTGGATGTGAACAGGTCCACCTGGGGAGTCCCCCACCTTCGGAAAATTACCTCGACTACCTCTGGATGGAGGGACCACTCGTGGCGAGACGAGAAGGTCCTGCTGAGGGAATCTGCGAGGATGCTCCTGGAGCCGGGCAGATGGGCAGCGATCAGATGAATGGCATGTCACACACAGAAGTCCAAAAGGCTGAGGGACTCCTGACAAAGGGCTGAGGACTGGCCCCTCCCTACCTGTTGATGTAGTACATTGCGGCAGTATTGTCCATCAGAACCTGCACCACCTTGCCTCCCAGGTGGGGCAAGAACGCCTGGCAGGCCAGGCGAACCGCTCTGATCTCCCTGATATTGATATGAAGGACTAGATTGTTCTGCAGCCAGTGGCCCCGGGTGCTGAGCTCGCCCAGGTGGGTTCCCCAGCCCAGATCCAAGGCATCAGAGACCAGAGTCAGCAATGGGGATGGGGTCGCGAAGGGAACCCTTTACAACACTGATTTGGGGTCCAGCCACCAATTCAGGAACGAAAGGATGTGGCTCAGCACTGTAACCACTCGGTCCAGGGAGTGTCTGTTGGGAACAGATCAAGGCCAGCCATGCCTGTAGAAGCTGCAAATGAAGTCGAGCATGGCTGACCATGTACGTGCACACGGCATGTGTCCCACCAGACGTAGGCAGGTGTGGACTGTAGTGAGTGGATGTCTTCTTAAATGGCAGATTAGGTCTGCTGTAGCCTGAAACCCGCGCTTCCGGAAGGAAGGCCCTAGCCTGCATGGAGTCGAGAACAGCCCCGATGAACTCTATGCATTGGACTGGTGTTAATGTAGACTTTTCTGTGTTTATCAACAGACCCAGGTCGCAGAAGGTGGAGTGCACCAGGTCGAGGCTCCTTTGTACCTGATCGGGAGACCTGCCCTTGATGAGCCAGTCATCGAGGTATGGAAAAGAGGTGGACCCCCCCCAACGTCTGAGCTAAGTGGCCACTGGCGCCATGCACTTTGTGAACACCCTTGGGGCCAAAGAGAGGCCAAAGGGTAGCGCCATGAACTGGAAATGGAGGAAGCGCCTGTGGCTGGGAAAACAGAAATGTGCAAGTAAGCGTCTTTTAAGTTGAGAGCGGCATACTAGTCTCCCAGATCGAGGGAGGGGATGATGGAGGCCATGAAGACCATGCGAAACTTCAACTTCATGAGAGACTTGTTGAAGCGGTGCAGATCCAGGATGGGTCTGAGGTCCCCTTTTGCTTTCGGGATTAGGAAGTACCGGGAGTAGAACCCTGTCCCTTTCATGTCCTGAGGAACCGTCTCCACGGCCCCCAGATGCAGGAGGTTCTCGACCTCCTGAAGAGGGACCAGGAAGTGAGGGGGTAGGAGAGAGGGGCAGCCCAAAATTCCAGGGCATAGCCTCGAGATACTATGTCCAGGACCCACCAGTCCGACATAACCCGCAACCAGGCCAAGTGGTAGGGGAAAAGGCAGTTGAGGAAAGGTAGTAGCAGATCCGGGGAATTGGCTGGGACGTCGGTCTCGATCACGCCATCAAAATGAGTGCTTTTGCCCTGTAGAATGCTTGGCCTGGCCAGCCTGCGCAGGTGAGCGGGAAGTAGAAGGATGGCAATGACCAAATGCAGTGTCCCTGTCCCTTCTGCTAGCAGACCCGGGGCGAGACTGCCACAACCTCGATGGCGGGGGTGGCCAGAACAACTTACACGCTACCCAGCGAACGGAGATTGGCATTGGTGTCCTTCATCCCGTGCAGCCTCGCATCAGTCTGCTCAGAGAACAGACCATTCCCGTCAAAAGGAAGGTCTTGAATGGAGGTCTGCATCTCCTGGGAGAGTCCATCAGTTTGAAGCCAGAGCTGCGCCTCATAACCACCAGGGATGCCACCACCCTGGCTGCCAAGTCTGCCGTGTCCCATGTCATCTGAAGGGCACAGCAGGCTGCCACAGTGCCCTCCTAAGCCCGGTCTCATGGGCGGGAGTCCTTGAATTTATGGAGAGGACCCGTAAATTGAAGTTATAACGGCCCAAGAGGGCCTTCAGTCACCCAAAACTGAAGTAGACTTGCAATGGAATAAATTTTCCTTCCAAACAAGTCCAGCTGCTTGGCCTCCTTATTTTGTGGGGTGGAACTGGCATTCCCCTGCTTCTCCTTCTCATTGGCCGCGGAGACCACCGAGCCTGGGGGAGGATGGATATAGAGATATTCAAAGCTTTTGGCCAGTACGAAATATTTTTTCTCTGCCCGCTTTGGGAGGGATGGAGGAGGGTGTCTGCCAAATGGCCATGGAAATTTTGAGAATCCCTTCATGCACGGGTAGTGCAATAGGGGTTGGGGCCAAGGCTGACAGGACGTTGAATAGAGTGTCCTCCTGCTCAGTCTCCTCCACTTGCAGGACCAGGTTATCGGCCACCTGGCGGAGCAAGGCCTGGTGGTCCTTGAAGTCATCAGGCGGGCTGGCACTGGAGGGTCCCACAACCGCCTTGTCGGGGGATGACGAGGAGGACTGAATCAGTGGAGGGGGTGCCTGTTCCTCCTCCTCTGCTGAGGAGGATGGCTTGGGGGTAGTGCAGCCTCCTGAGGCTCGGCCACCAGGTATGCCTCTGGTACCGGGCCCGGTGCCGACGGTGCTAGCAGTCACTGCTCCATGGCAGCAGCCAATGAGTAGACCTCAGGTGTTCCAACATGGCCACTGAGCAGGCAACTGCCCTGGCTGCCACTGTCCTGATGCCACCAATGCTGGCTCAGATGCCCAATCTCACTGTTGAGGTCGAGGTGATGGGATGAAGCATCCCTCGGTTCTGAAGGAGACCCCTTCTGGGGACCACGAAGGGGCTGTCGAGGCCTAAGTTTGTCTTGAGACCACCGACACTGGTGCCCCGCCCAAGGGGAATGGTACCGATGGTGCGGCAAGTGGGTGCGGTGCCGAGGAGATTGGAGGCAGGAAGGAGCTCGTTCCCATGGCATCAGCGACCAGGAACGGCGTCGGGACAACAACCTCCAGGACTTCGATCAACGTCAATAATAGGGGGGTCGGCACCTTCCTCTCGGCGAACCGTGTCAAGATGATGGCAACCGCGGAGCCGGAGACTGACAATAAGTCTGCGACTATCTCGACGATGGTACCGGAATCGCAGAGGGGAGAGTGCGCCATTGTCTCGAGGGATTGGTGGCACTCCACCGCTCCTTGGGGAGCCTTACTGACTGGCTTGCCCTCTTGGGGAACCTTAGCTAAAGCCTGCGGCACTGGTTGCGCTGTCGGCGCAGACGGAAGCCTGTCCCTCAACGCCTGAGCTCTTGGAGGAGTCGATGCCGGCAGGGGGGTCGGTCCAGTCTCGCTCGCAGGAGTCGGAGGAAGACCTTTTTCCAGGCTAACAGCCCTACCTGGTGATGGCCGACCGTGGGGCTCCGGTGTGGTCAGGCTCCTTACTCACTGCCGACTGGCCCTTTTTCGTCGTGCTGGGAGCCATGTTACTTTGCCCTTTTAGGTACCGGCGACGTAGAATGGTGCTGGGCGGGCTCCCAGTACTAGGCGACTCCTGCTGGGACAGCTCGGATGCCAGGCAGAGGGCGGATTCCATAACAAGAGCTCTGAGCCGGATATCCCTTTCCTTCTGCATGCGAGGCCGAAAGTTCTTACAAATCCAGCACCGCTCTTTAACGTGTGCTTCCCCCAGGAACTTGAGGCAGCTGCCATGGGGGTCGCTAACAGGTATAGGTCTGTTACAGGAATCGAAGGGCTTAAAGCCCAGAGACCGGGGCATGCCCTGCCAGGGGTTAAGTCCCCGCTGGGACCTAACACTAACTACTACAATTAACAGGTACTTAACACTAAAGATAACTATGTACAAACCTAAAGGCACAAAGTTCAAGATAAGAAAAGCCGCACGTCCTTGATGAGCAAGGAAAGGCACTCCAACTGATTACCACGGGCAGTAAGAAGGAACTGAAAGGGCGTAGGGCTGGCAGTGCCTAATATACTAGCGCATGAGCACGGCACTCAAGGGGACGGCATAGCCGGCCCTACGGATACCGCTAAGGCAAAAATCTCCGACAGCCACGCACATGGGCGCGCGCACACCTGCAATGGAATCGACATAAGCAAGCTCTCAAAGAAGAACATTAGAAATAGCAACTTTATTAGCAGATGTTGAGAGGGGCACGACAGGGACAAAAGCACCACACACAGCAATCCCCTAACCCAACCTCCCTCTCAACAAGATTAAGGGCTTTTCTACACTGGGAATTTACATCAGCATAGTTATGTGTAATAGGGGTGTGAAAAATCCACACTCCTGAGAGACATAGCTAGGCCAGAATTCTTCTGGCGACCTAGCTACTGCCTCTCTGGGAGGTAGATTACCCACAGCTGACAGGAGAACCCCTCCCATCGATGTAGGTAGTGGCTACACTGAAACGCTCTGGCAAATGAAATGAGAGTTATATGGGGTTATATCCTCCTATGTGCTTTGAAGACAGCTCCTGGTGTTAAAGGAAAGAATAGACCAAAGCCTGATCCCTGCACAAAGCCTTGGTACACAAGAGATGGACACGGATTCTCCCTGCAGTCAGGGGAAGTAGAACCCTAAGCTGTGGAGCACCTACAGACCTGTTCCATGCAGCCTTCTGAAGCCCCTGTCCACCCTACACGCCATGTTTTTTTCTAGTGATTCACACTGCAACACCCTGGATCCTCTTCCCACTCAGCAAAAACAACCTGCTCAGTTCAGAGACAGCTCCCACCGTTGTCTTCTTGCACAGCTTCTCCAAGCTTAGATTGAAACAGATCACCACTGTCAGTTCCTCTGCCTTGTTCTTGCTTCCACAGACCACAGGGTCTGGTTCTGCAGAAACCAGCCTTTCTAAAGGAGATGGCCTGTATACAAGTAAGAGACTATGAAGGTCTTTATTTGATACAAAGCATATTAAAAAATAGGCAATGACATCAGGCAGCAGCGTCATTAGCTTAATAAAGTCTGGACCTGCGTTTATCCTCTAAATATTATCACTATAAAAACAATCTATATTAATGGAACTGTTTGAAGCCTGAAATGTGAGAGCGCACAGCTGAAAGGAGATGACTAGAAATTAAATGTAGAGAGAAAGGTTATGATAATGGATCTTCCTGAGTTTGCCCAGCTTTCCTCATAAATAGTTACACTGGAGAAGAGATTTTAAAATGTATATCTCTTTGTTTAGTATAGGCACACTAATCTTTTCCTTGCTTCTTTAATTGCATTCTCTTGTAAAGAGCTGGCTCTTGGAATTGGCTGCCCTAGGCAAACTGGAAAGTATGCACCGTTCCCACCCCAGCCACTCTCACACCAAAGAGTCACTAAACATTTTTCTGCCCCAGGCAACCTCCCGCTTGGTACGTATGGCAATGCCAGCCCAGCTCCTGTAACGAAGAATGCACAACACCCAAGCCATGGGCAGAACTCTCCTCTCCGATTCATGCCATCTGTCTCTTATCTACAATCCTCTGAACGCGGGGCTGGTGGGCAGAGGGAGTGATGTGGGCGACCATTATTCCAGCTAGGGTGAAAAATCGGCATAATGGGGTGGCTGGTAATAGGCGCCTATATAAGACAAAGCTTTGAATATCAGGCCTGTCCCTATAAAATCGGGACATCAGTCACCATAATTCCAGCAGGGATTGCTGGAACAGGAAAAAGCTGATTTTTTAAAAATATATATATTGAAAACAAATAAAACCCTCCCATACTTTTAGATGATTTTGGAACCATCAAGTTGTCCATACATGTCCTAATCTCACACCCAGTGAAGTAAATGGAAAGCTCCAATTGACTTCAAAGGGGATGAGCCTATGCAATTGCATGTCCTTATTATTGCTACTTTTATCCTCTCCTCCCTTTCCCCTTCCTGCCTACCGTTTGTTACACTCATTTCTTGCATTTTGTCTTGAATTAGGCCCCTGATCCTGCAAACACTAATACATGTGAACAACTGGGACAGCTGCCATCTTGGCCAATACACCACAAATTGAACCAGGTACCTTCCGAGCTAAAAGTCTGACCTGCTCCAAACTGAACTAAAACTTCCCAGCTGGGGACTGTAGCAACTCTGTCATCTCCTCTCCCAATTGGCACCGCAGGAAACCTGTAACACACAACTGTAACACAAGTAATCCTACTTAATTCAATGGGACTAAAGTTACTCCCACGCATAAGTGTCTGCAGGATCAGGGGCTTAGCTTGTAAACTCTTTGAGATAGGGACAGTATCTTCCTATGTGCCAGTAGCACAGTGGAATCCTGACTGGGGTCTCCTGGGGCTACTGCTATACATCTCCTAAATAACCATGCTAACAAGTCTGACCATTGGGAACCTTTTCCCAATAGTCACGTTAAAATGTTCCTATTCTTAATTACACCACTTTCTTTAGTTTGTCTACAAAAGTTTTCTTTTAAGACACAGACCAAATTAAACATGATAAAAACCTCAGGTTTATGGATTACTTTTTCAGGTCAAGGGTGGGGGGAGGGGGAAAGCTCTCTCAAAATCTCAGTAAGTAGTTTAAAACTCATTTTTCCCTTTTCTTTCTTCTGGTTTGTTTGAAAAAGCAAAAGCCATTTGTTACCCCCAATTTATCATCAAAACAGGCCTGACATTAATTGCATTCTGGTATTACAAACGGAGGTCATATGTGCTTTTCTTAATAGAGTTTGCAGCTCTTATTTTTATAGATATTCCATGTGGGCTAAATAACATTAAGAAAGCGAAGGTCAAAGCCCAGTCACTTAGAAGGAATAAAGGGAAAGATTTACAAGACATCTGGTGAGAACAGTTTACAAAGGAAGCTAGGCTTTTCTTGTGAGATTACACCAATAGAAACCTAAATTGAGGAAGAATTCCCTAAGGAAGACATATTCCACTTTGAAAATCAATATTGTTTGGAGACACAACTGGTCTGTTCCTGAATTCTCAACTGCTGACAGCTACTCAGCTCCTAGCCCCCAATCCTCCAAGAAAAGTCACCTGTGATATACACCACAAACTGGAATCTCTGAGTTCCATAAAACATCCCTGGGTTTTGTTTCACTTCAAGCTTAAACCTAACTCTGCTACAAACAACTTTTCTGATCATTACCGCAAGAAAACTCCAATGCATAGGAAAATGTGATTTTCTTGGTCTGAGTGGTCGTCGCAGGCTAATAGGTGTTTTGTGATTAAAACCCACCAACTGCCAGCATGTGCCCAGAGGGCTCTAGCTCGGATTCATGAAAACACTTCAGCAGGTGCTTAATTTAGGAATGAGCTGAAATCCAGTTGGGGTAAGTGACTGTCTGCAGTGTGTGTTTGTTTGTGTTTGGGGGTTACTTGCTGTGTGCTGAGCTTGTGTTTGGCAGTCTGTTTGTTTGTTTGGTTGTTTGAAGGACCGTGTGCTGTGGCTGACAGTTGGAAGCTGTGAGCTTCAAAGGAAGGTTTGAAACCAGGAAGCCTCTGGTAATTGGCTCAGCCTTACTCAGTGGGCGGGGCATTCATACAGGCCAGGGCTTTATAAAGCAGCGCACAAGCGACCAGGGAGCGTTTGCGACCAGGGGCTGCTAACAGGGAGTTTCGCAAGGGAGTTGGGAAGGGGCGAGGGTCCCTTGCCGGTTCTATCTGTTTTCCCTTTATTCCCCTTAAAACTTTAAACTTCTTGCTTAAACAACCCTTTCAGCGGACAGGGGGCTGCAGACGGGAGTTTGACAGAGGGAGGCTTACGATGGTTAGGAAGACCCGCAACACCTGTGCCAGCACTGCTTCTGTCTCCTCCACCTGCGCCTGTAGCCAGACAGAGCACCTGAGCATGGATGCTTCTACCCAGATCCTGGTGTGGTTTTGCAGAGACTGTAACTTGCAATTTCCACTTACTGATATCCATCCAGGGGTATGGGGACCATCCAATGTGAAAGGTGCCTGCTGGTGGAATCTCTCAGGCAGCAGGTGGGAGAGCTACAGGAGGAGGTGGCTAGGTTGAGAAGCATCCGAATCCACGAGCAATTCCATGGACAGTGTCCATGTGGAGACAGCTGAGGTAGCTGTCCCAGGACACAGGACTGCTGATACACCACTGGTGGAGGAGGAGATGAACAAGAAGACTTTTTATCAATACATTAGAAGCAAGAGGAAGACCAAAGACAGGGTAGGCCCACTGCTTAGTGAAGAGGGAGAAACAGTAACAGGAAACTTGGAAATGGCAGAGATGCTTAATGACTTCTTTGTTTCGGTCTTCACCGAGAAGTCTGAAGGAATGCCTATCCTAGTGAATGCTAATGGGAAGGGGGTAAGTTTAGCAGATAAAATAAAAAAAGAACAAGTTAAAAATCACTTAGAAAAGTTATATGCCTGCAAGTCACCAGGGCCTGATGAAATGCATCCTAGAATACTCAAGGAGCTAATAGAGGAGGTATCTGAGCCTCTAGCTATTATCTTTGGAAAATCATGGGAGACAGGAGAGATTCCAGAAGACTGGAAAAGGGCAAATATAGTGCCCATCTATAAAAAGGGAAATAAAAACAACCCAGGAAACTACAGACCAGTTAGTTTAACTTCTGTGCCAGGGAAGATAATGGAGCAAGTAATTAAGGAAATCATCTGCAAACACTTGGAAGGTGGTAAGGTGATAGGGAACAGCCAGCATGGATTTGTAAAGAACAAATCATGTCAAACCAATCTGATAGCTTTCTTCGATAGGATAACGAGTCTTGTGGATAAGGGAGAAGCTGTGGATGTGGTATACCTAGACTTTAGTAAGGCATTTGATACGGTCTCGCATGATATTCTTATCGACAAACTAGGCAAATACAATTTAGATGGGGCTACTATAAGGTGGGTGCATAACTGGCTGGATAACCGTACTCAGAGAGTTGTTATTAATGGTTCCCAATCCTGCTGGAAAGGCATAACGAGTGGGGTTCCGCAGGGGTCTGTTTTGGGACCGGCTCTGTTCAATATCTTCATTAATGACTTAGATATTGGTATAGAAAGTACGATTATTAAGTTTGCGGATGATACCAAACTGGGAGGGATTGCAACTGCTTTGGAGGACAGGGTCATAATTCAAAATGATCTGGACAAATTGGAGAAATGGTCTGAGTTAAACAGGATGAAGTTTAACAAAGACAAATGCAAAGTGCTCCACTTAGGAAGAAAAAATCAGTTTCACACATACAGAACGGGAAGAGACTGTCTAGGAAGGAGTACGGCAGAAAGGGATCTAGGGGTTATAGTGGACCACAAGCTAAATATGAGTCAACAGTGTGATGCTGTTGCAAAAAAAGCAAACGTGATTCTGGGATGTATTAACAGGTGTGTTGTGAGCAAGACACGAGAAGTCATTCTTCCGCTCTACTCTGCTCTGGTTAGGCCTCAGCTGGAGTATTGTGTCCAGTTCTGGGCACCGCATTTCAAGAAAGATGTGGAGAAATTGGAAAGGGTCCAGAGAAGAGCAACAAGAATGATTAAAGGTCTTGAGAACATGACCTATGAAGCAAGGCTGAAAGAATTGGGTTTGTTTAGTTTGGAAAAGAGAAGACTGAGAGGGGACATGATAGCAGTTTTCAGGTATCTAAAAGGGTGTCATAAGGAGGAGGGAGAAAACTTGTTCACCTTAGCCTCTGAGGATAGAACAAGAAGCAATGGGCTTAAGCTGCAGCAAGGGAGGTCTAGGTTGGACATTAGGAAAAAGTTCCTAACTGTCAGGGTGGTTAAACACTGGAATAAATTGCCTAGGGAGGTTGTGGAATCTCCATCTCTGGAGATATTTAAGAGTAGGTTAGATAAATGTCTATCAGGGATGGTCTAGACAGTATTTGGTCCTGCCATGCGGGCAGGGGACTGGACTCGATGACCTCTCGAGGTCCCTTCCAGTCCTAGAATCTATGAATCTATGAATCTATGAAGTCAATGAGATTTAAGCACACGCTTAAAACTACAAACAAGTTCTTTTCTGAACAGAGATAGGATTAAGTACTTTCCTGAATCAAGGCATTTGAGCCTACCTACAATGTACCTTTCAACACATATTTTCTTGCTATATGATAGCTATATGATAGCAAGAAAATATGTGTTGAAAGGTACATTGTAGGTAGGCTCAAATGCCTTGATTCAGGAAAGTACTTAATGATAGCAAGAAAATGAATGGTTGGATATAATGAATTGCTATATAGTGCTGAAACACCACTACAGTTTATACTATGAATTTACAGTGCTCAATACAGGTGCCAGATCAAGAGCCACCGATGATGAGGTTCTCAATCTATTTACAGCCTGGGTATATTTTACACAAGCTTCACTTGCCAACGTGCCTCCACTCTGACCTGGAAGGATCACATCTAAGGCAAGAAGTTTAAGTCAAGTCTCTATGAGTCACACAACCCTTGTTCTATTTAGAGTGTCTACTAGTGCTAAATGGTAGTAGTGGTTTTTAAGACATGGACATTGATAACTGGTCTGAGACCACCACCTCTTAACACAGACCATAGAACAGCCATCAGGAGGTAACGTGTTTTGGTCACCACTGACCTGAGCTGGATTTGACTTTGCATTGGTAACCTAAAGGTGTAAAGCTCTACATCCCTCTGTTACAACCTGCACGGAACTTGCAGGGAGGGGCCCAGGTTGCATGAGGGAAGCATTTGGAGGAGACACCAGGAAATCAGTCCATTAGGATTGCCAGGCATCCGGTTTTCAACCGGAACGCTGGGTCGAAAAGGGACCCTGGTGGCTCCGTTCGGCACAGCTGACCGGGCCGTTAAAAGTCCAGTCGGCAGTGCAGCGGGGGCTCCCTGCCTGCCCTAGCTCTGCGCAGCTGCTAAAAGTGGCTGCCAGGTCCCTGCAGCCCTTAGATGCATGGGCAGCCAGGGAGACTCGGTGCGCTGCCCCTGCCCTGAGGGCCGGCCCCGCAGCTCCCATTAGCCAGGAACCGCGACCCATGGGAGCTGCGGGGACGGTGCCTGCGGCCACGAGGGCAGCATGTGGAGCCTCCCTAACCACCCATACGCCTAGGGGCTGTAGAGACCTGGCAGCTGCTTCCTGGGAGCTGCAGTAAGCGCCGCAGGGACCCCAAACCTCTCATCCCCTCCTACACCCCAACCCCCGCCCCAGTCCGCAGTCCCCTCCCACTCCCAAACTCCTTCCCGGTTCCCGCACCCCACCCACACCCTAACCCCCTGCCCCAGCCCCCTCCTCCTCCTCCCCAAAGCCCTCATCCCTGGTCCCACCCCAAAGCCCACATCCCCAGCCGGAGCCCGCACCCCCACCGACACTCTGAGCCCCTCAGCCACAGCCCAAAGTCCCCTCTTGCACCTCAAACCTCTCATCCCTGGCCCCACCCCAAAGCCTGCACCCCCCAGCTAGAGTCCTCACCCCCACGCACACACACACCTCAACCCCCCGCCCCAGGCTTGAGCCCTCTCCCACAACCTGAACCCCTCATTTCTGGCCCCACCCACAGCCCACACCCACAGCCCATACCCCCCCGCACTTCAACCCTCTGCCCCAGCCCTCTCCAGCACCCCAACCCCCTGCTCCAGCCCGGTGAAAGTGAGTGAGGGTGGGGGAGAGCGAGCGACGGAGGGATGGAACGAGCAGGGGTGGGACCTAGGAGAAGGGGCGGGGCAGGGGTGTTCGGTTTTGTGCGATTAGAAAGTTGGCAACCCTATTCAGTAGCTACTGTCCAAGCAATCAGGCTCTTGCCTGAAATGAGGACAAATGGGAGCGGCTCCTTCTCCAGCTGCCTATTCAGCACTGTGCTATTCCTGCAGCTTCCATCTCCCGGCTCTTGGGGATCTCCTCTCTATGTGAGAGCTGCTGCGTTAGAGCTACACATAGTAATATGGCTCTTTGGATCAGGAATGCAGTGATAAATTCAGATGTGCGTATATTGTACATTGGTGCTCTGTGATGTCATGATCCACCAGCAGATTGCAACTCATTCTGGGGAGTTCCTGTAGTTCATATTCACTGATTTTTGCCTCCATACATGAGGTAACCTGCAGAGTAGGAGTTTAAGTCTGGTCAACAGTAAACTTTTCAGAGGCAGGGGCTAGGACTTCTTGTGTTTGTACAGCACCTTACACAGTGAAGCCTTTATCTAATTGGGGCTCTATCACAATACACATAAACAATAATTCATTAATAATACATCCTTTATGTTTACGGTTGCCAAAAAGTGGGCCTGCCCTCAAATACATGTTTCTGTATTGTGCCTCCTCTGCTCTCATGCTTTGAAACCTTGGGCTTGCTCACCCACAGCTCCATGGAATTCCATGGAATTTTTGGGCACTCGGAGTCTCTGAAAATCAGGCTTTCCTTAGGTCTTCTTCTCAGGATATGGTTGAGGTGTTTAATCTTATGAAAATGCTTTTCCTTGAGGCAGTAAATGATCCTACAAAGGAACACAGAGTATATGCATCTCTGGATTCTCCACATTTTGGCCTGCTCCCACCTTCAAAGGGAGTTTGGCAGGACTGGGCTCTTTACCAGTACCTGATGATGTCAGAAGCAGAAGGTGCAGAAAGGCAAGATTAAATCGGAGCATTAGCTGTCAGCAGACTAGCAGTAGCAGCAGGCATTCTGGAGACAGAGTATGACTATCCCCCCTTTCTGAGCATAGTCTCAAGACCAGCTTTCACTTCACCCAGCATAGCCAGGGATATTTACTACAGGAAACACAATGAGAACGCATGAACGTCAGTTTTCACCTTACAAGGGTGAAAGCTATTGTTTCCCTCTTACTTATAAAATTCATGGTAAATGTCATGTGAGTAGAAATGGGCCTGGATCAAAACTCAGGCTTCCAAACCCCCCTATTAGGGTTGTCAGGTGTCTGGTTTTCATCCAGAACAGCTAGTCAAAAAGGGAACCTGGCAGCGTCTGGTCAGCACAACTGACTGGACACTAAAAGTCCAGTTGGCCACAGTAACCGGCCTCCGCCACTGTGGGGGGGCAGGAAGAGCAGCAGCTGCGTCTGGAGCCACATGGAGGAGCTGCCCTAACAGAGAGCAGTGGCTGGCTTTCGGACCAGGGTCCAAGAGGTAGGTGCCACCACCCAGGATTGGGGGGATCCTGTCCGCCCCCTCTTTTGCCCTGCCGTGCCCCGATTGCCCCAGCACTGGCCCCTTGCTACGGGGACTAATCTCTCCCCACCTTGGCCCCTTGCACCATGGACTGACCCCCGCTGTGCCCCGATTGCCCTGGCCTCTCGCTACAGGGACCAAACCCTCCCTGCCCTGGCCCCTTGCTCTGGGGACCGACCCCCACTGTGCAGGAAGCAGGTGAATCCCGGGAGAGGGGGAAATGAGTGAGGGGTGGGTGGAGAGCGAGCAATGGAGGGAGGGATGAGAGGAGTGAGCCGGGGAAGGGCCTCGGGGGAAGAGGCAGCGCAGGGGGCAGGGCAAGAGCGTTCGGTTTTCAGCAATTAGAAAGTTGGCAACCCTACTGTCCATGTGCACATGGCTAGAATGCTAGCTATAGCTGCAACATCTCTGTAAACAGTTCACTTAATAAAGAGACATTTTAGCTTTAGAAACATGGAGTCCTCTTGAGTTATTACTCAGCACAGAGTACATGAAACACCTACCATTAATTTCCTGAGCCTTCTAATTCACCAATACATTACTACTTTGCTCTCTGCTATATGCCAGTTGGATTGCAATGGGTGACTGGTGTTGTGGCGAAATTGACAAAAGCTGGCAGCCACTAGGAGCCAGGTGGGAAGTGAGCTATGAAGAAGGTAGCAGATCCTTATGGGAAGAATCCTACAGAAATTCATAGAAAACTATATCCCTGGTACAGAATTCTAGGATGATTCAAGAAGTCTATGTTTCATGTGCCAAGTGCTGGGTAATAACATGAGACAGCTCCTCCCACCATTTCAAGTTGAAAATGCAGTATGGCTCCTGTTCATGGGGTGATGAGAGGTCAGAGTGCCTGGAGCGGGAAGCTCAGCCCAGCCAGCCTGCAGGACAGGAGCCACTTCAACCGGGACAGAGTTTTGTGGGTCAAAGAGTGACGGTCCCACGAAACCCAGGACAGTTGGGAGGTCTGATGAGAGGACTTCATGCTTGTTCTCAACGGGAGTGAAACTGCTGGATAACTTTAGCAAAGATGTCCTGTTTCAAAGTGGCCATCACATCCCATTGTTCCCAGTGGGAGCAAAGATAAGCTACCCTCAGGGAAGATGGTAGCCCTTGACAGTGTTGGTGGTGCACCTAGAGACTACTGCAATACAGATAAATAAAAGTAATAGAATCATAGAAGATTAGGGTTGGAAGAGACCTCAGGAGGTCATCTAGCCCAATCCCCTGCTCAAAGCAGGACCAACCCCAACTAAATCATCCCAACCAGGTCTTTGTCAAGCTGGGCCTTAAAAACCACTAATGATGGAGATTCCACCATTTCCCTAGGTAACTCATTCCATTGCTTCACCACCCTCCTAGTTAAATAGTTTTTCCTAATATCCAACCTAGACCTCCCCACTGCAACTTGAGACCATTGCTCCTTGTTCTGTCATCTGCCACCACTGAGAACAGCCTAGCTCCATCCTCTTTGGAGCACCCCCTTCAGATAATATCATTAAGTATCATCAGTATGTTTGACATTGTACCGGAGTCAGAGAAATACACGGTCCCTGTCCTGAATTCACAGTCTAACACCTCTCTCACACACACACACCATCAGGTGAACCTGGAAGTAGCTCAACAAGTTAAACCTACAGTGTGGCATAAGAGCCTTGGTTTCCCAATATGACACAATAATGCCATTTGTATTAGCATTAGCAGCAGGCATTCCAAAGCCTTTGCTCCTAGCAGCTAACATTTTATTCCCCATGATTAATGTAACCATTTGCAGAGTCACAGTCCTCCTTAGTATTTTACCCACATGGAAGTGAGATGACATCCTCTCCTCAGAGTTCAAGAGAAATCATGCTGCACATGGATACATCTGAGATTTAACCTACTGCCACCCCTCCTATTCAGAAAGCTCCTTAGAATTTTGGCCCCACAGCCTGGGTCATTGCCTCTAACTAAAAATAAACTAGGGAGAAATGAGCAGACTTAAATATCTGTCTTTCCAAACAATTTCACTTCAGTAGGATCCAATCTCTTCCACTACTGCTGCTAACATCTGCCATAGAACACCATCCTAATCTGATCAAAGAAATAGTCCAAAACAATGAAAAAAAGGGACTCTGCACTAGAAAGGGTCCAGACCACTTCTCCAACATTGCACAACCTCTATGAATACAGGGCTATTTTGACATTGAAGGTTAAACGGCAGCTTTCCCTTAAGGAACTACACTAACTGATTCTGATTTGGGGGTAGTCATTTGCTTATGTGA
Organism: Terrapene triunguis; assembly: GCF_002925995.2. NCBI lineage: Eukaryota > Metazoa > Chordata > Testudines > Emydidae > Terrapene > Terrapene triunguis. The sequence continues at coordinate 6,288,070 of NW_020664499.1, forward strand.
GGATGCAAAGAACCAGGCTTCACTTGCTAACCCAAAGGATATTCCTTCCCAGAGTGGATGTTCATACAACCAAACAACTGGTTTATATATATATATATATTAAACTTCTTTTGATCAATCTTCTGGTAACATGATAGTGTGAAGCTTCAGTCTTCTTTCCAAACCTCAAAATTCTAATTCGTTAGGCCCCTAGCACCACATCCACCTGTCCTACAGCTCAGCAATTATGCACCTCCTAGCCACACTTTGATTCTGCCCCCAAAGCCCCACATCTGCCTTTTTTGCCCCTCTACTCCTCCTGCAGCTCCAGGGTTTCTGTGCCCCCGTCAACCGCAACTGTGACAAGGTCTGTTCTTCCCATTCCCAAGGCTGGTGCAGCAGTGAGATGGAGAGGAAAAGGGGAAGCAGAGAGCAGATAGACCTGTTTTTCATAGGAGGAGGAGAGGGGAGCAGTCACCCTGAGCTCCTGGACTTTTTCTGCTCCTTCTTCCACTGCTCCCTTCTTTGAAAATAGGGTCAGCTGCTCCCTCCTCCCCATCCTCTATCCAAAACCTTTTCTTGGTTCCTGCAGCTTTGATTGGCTGCTGTTCCCTAGGCGACAGGGAAGAGGAATAGCCAATCAGAGGGAGCTTTCCCCTGCTCAGAACAGAAAATTGCATGACGGCTGGAGCTTTTCACTAGTGCTGGGCAAAAATTTCTGTGAGTAGGAGTTTGGGTTTTTTTGTTTTGTGTTGTCAAAAATAAATAAATAAAGCAGATTCAGGACAAACAAAACTATCTGAGAATTTGGGTCAACTTTTCATTTTGGATCAATGTCTTGATCCAGAATTTACATCTAGTCCAGTCCCCTGCACTCAAGGCAGGACTATGAAATAACTAGACCATTCCTGACAGGTGTTTGTCTAACCTGTTCTTTAAAACTTCCAACAATGGCCATTCCACAACTTCCCTAGGCAATTTGTTTGAGTGCTTAACCATCCTGACAGGAAGTTTTTTCTAACGTCCAACCTAAACCTCCCTTGCTGCAATTTAAGCTCATTGTTTCTTGTCCTATCCTCAGAGTTAAGGAGCATAATTTTTCATCCTCCTCCTTATAACATTTTATGTATTTGAAAACTATTATCATGTCCCCCCTCGGTCTTCTCTTCTCTAAACTAAACAAATCCAACTTTTTCAATCTTTCCTCAGAGGTCATGTTTTCTAGACCTTTAATTGTTTTTGTTGCTCTTCTCTGGACTTTCTCCAATTTGTCCACATCTTTCCTGAAATGTGGTACCAAGAGCTGGACACGAGACTCCAGTTGAGGCCTTAGCAGCTCAGATTAGAGCGAAAGAATTACTTCTTGTGTCTTGCTTACAATATGCCTGCTAATACATCTCAGAATAGTGTTTGGGTTTTTTTTTTGCAACAGTGTTACACTGTTGACTCATATTTAGCTTGTGATCCGCTATGACCCCCAGATCCCTTTCTGCAGTACTCCTTCCTAGGCAGTCATTTCCCATTTTTTTTTGTGTGCATTTCCTAAGTGGAGTACTTTGCATTTGTCTTATTGAATTTCATCCTATTTATTTCAGATCATTTCTCCAGTTTGTCCAAATCATTTTGAATTTTAATCCTATCTTCCAAAGCACTTGCAACCTCTCTCAGCTTGGTATCATCCACAAACTTTATAAATGTATTCTCTATGCCATTAACTAAATCATTAATGAAGATATTGAACAGAACTGGACCCAGAACTGATCCGTGCGGGATCCCACTCGTTATGTCCTTCCAGCATGACTGTGAACCACTGATAACTACTCTCTGGGAATGGTTTTCCAACCAGTTTTGCACACACCTATAGTAGCTCCATCTAGGTTGTATTTCCCTAGTTTGTTTATGAGATGGTCATGCAAGATAATATAAAAAGCCTTACTAAAGTCAAGATATACCACATCTACCGCTTCCCCCCACCCACAACATTTGTTACCCTGTCAAAGAAAGCTGTTAGGTTGGTTTGACATGATTTGTTCTTGACAAAGTCATGTTGACTGTTACTTATCATCTTATTATCTAGGTGTTTGAAAACTGAGTGCTTGATTATTTTTTCCATTATCTTTCCAGGTACAGAAGTAAAGGTGATGGTCTGTAATTCCCCAGATTGTCCTTATTCCCCTTTTTATAGATTGGCACTATATTTGCCCTCTTTCAGTTCTGTGGAATCTCTCCCATCTTCCATGAGTTGTCAAAGATTATCACTAATGGCTCAGATATCTCCTCAGTCAGCTCCTTAAGTATTCTAGAATGTATTTCATCAGGCCCTGCTGACTTGAAGACATCTAACTTGTCTAAGTAATTTTTAACTTGTTCTTTCCTTATTTTAGCCTCAGATCCTAACTTGTTTTCACTGGCATTCACTATGTTAGACATTCAATTGCTACTAACCTTTTTGGTGAAAACAAACAAAAAAGTCATTTCGCATTTCTGCTATTTCTATATTTTCTGTTATTGTTCCCTGTACCCCCTCATTGAGCAATGGGCCTATCCTCTTGCTTTTAATGTATATTGCTTGCTTTTAATGTATATATAATGTATTTTGAGAACCTTTAAGTCTCTAGCTTGTTTTGTGTCTTGGCCTTGCTAATTTTGAACCAACATGCTTGTGTTTGTTTATATTCATCCTTTGTAATTTGACCTAGTTTCCACTTTTTGTGGGACTCTTTTCTTGAGAGAGAGAGAGAGAAATGAGATAAGCAGTTATGTTTCAAGTAAAATAAAACATTTAGCTCAATCCAAATGTTTTTATTTTTACTTTTTTCTTTCACTGAGAAATTTGAAATTTTTTTGTTTCAGTTCGATTCAAACAATTTTTTTCTGATTATTTGGGTAATTGCCCAGCTCAGATTCCCGCAACATCACCAGACTGGCTCCAGCAGAGACCAAAATGCCATTATAGGCATTTAAATCAGAATCATTAGTAACACTGCCAAACTGCCTAAAACATCACTTTTTGTATCCCATTGAGCCACTGTTTTGTGTACTGCCATTTGTTCCATCTCCCCTGATCGTGCTAACTGCCATCATTACAGGACTGGGGACAACTTCTTGCCAGGTTCGATGACTGTATCTTTAAAATTATACACCCTGGGCCTGTATCTCAGCTAGCGTATCAGTTTAGCTCCATTTACTTCATCTATACTCACTGAGGGGCTGGTCTTTAAATATTTTTCTACTTATCCCGTGACCCTCTAGATTATTATTAATTATTATTATTTTTAAGGGATGTAATGCATTACTAGGCTCCCTTCTTCCTAGCACTCATTTAAGTGGGTTGCACACAGTATCCAAGTATTTGTTCAAAGACATATCTGTTGCCTAGCATGGCTTTAAGTGACCGTTGAAATTGCATTTGGCCATCTGAAATACCTTTGCCTGTGGCCTTGGCTCAGGCTAAACCATTTCCAGCACAAGCAGTCAAAGCAGGAGTTTTCTCCTTTATTAAAAATTTGTTTAAATCAAATGTACCAACCAACCGCCATGACTGATGGACAGTATAAAAGATAAAAGAAATGGAGCCACAAATGTTTAGATTTGGGTCCAGTCCTGATTTTCACTCCCCAGAAAGTATAGATGATGTTTGGATCAGCCAAATCTGAAGATATTTAAAAATATCAGCTGTGAAATTTGGATCTGGATCAGGGTTTGGATTCTGGAATACACAAATGCACCCCAAAATTTATAAGACTGAGGCAGGATTGGGTTTAGGCCTCCATCTAATTCACAAGAGAAATAACTGAGATATAATGAAGTCTTGTTAAAGTTAAGACCTGGGAGGCCAACATTTTCAATCTGAGAGCCTGAAGTTAGGCATGTATGGTTACTGGGACCTCAGCACCTTAAAAAAAAATCAAGACAGTGAGGTGCCTAATCTTCTGCACCCACATTTGAAAACATTGATATCAGCATTCACTGTGACTAAGCAGAATACTTAGAGAATTGTTACAAAATACCTGGGAACAAGCCACCAAACAAATACATGAACACACTGAAAGTTCCTAAGCCTGATTCGGCAACCAAAACACCTGCTTAACTTTAAGCACATACCTATGTTTAAGCACAAGTTTTCCTATTGTCTTCATTACGACAATCAAACAAAATGTCACAAGGAAAAGCACCCAGACTAGATGGCATTTTGACAGAGACTGCTAAGCAGGGCGGCTACCACACTGCAAGACACCTCACATGGCTCTTCTATATTATCTGGGGACAAGAGTTGGTGTCATGAGATTTCAAGGATGCCAAATTATTCATCTGTATAAACGTGCTCACTCAATTGATGACATTCAATTTATAACTAATGACTTTACTCATGCAGTGAATCGTTTTGGTTTCACAATCAGCCTAATGAAAACTGAAATACTGCACCAACCTGTGCTGGGAGATGTGCTGTATACCCAATTATTAAGATCAGCAATGCTCCTCTCAAGTCCATGGAGAAGTTTTGCTACCAAGGGCATATGCTGTCACAAATGATTTTGAGATTATCCATTGCATAGTCAAGGCCAGCTCTGCATTCGGAATGCTGTTACACCAGCTATGGAACAATAGGGGCATCAAAATATGCACTATGCTAAATGTCTATTGGGAAGTCATGGTTACAATGCTTTTATATGGTTGTGAGGCATGGACAACATATCACCACCACATTAGGAAACTTGATCAGTTCCATATGCGCTGTCTTCGGTTGGTTTGCATCATCAAGTGGTGGGACAAGATTCCTAATATCAAAATCATTAATAGCTGTTGGATGTCTGGCAAAGTATGCTCATAAAAGCTCACCTGCTTCAGTCCAGGCATCTCCTTCGTATGGCCAACTTGAGAATTCCTAGGGCTATATTTTATCATCAACTAAAGCAACACATCCGTTTCTCATGGAGGCCAGTACAAACAACAAAGACACACTGAAGTCAAACCTGAAAGCATGTCAGGTTGACCCCAACAATTGGAAAGCAATAGCCCATGACAGAGCAAGCTGGCAGCAGATTTGTCTTAATGTGCCTCACTTCAAAGAGGTTAACACCCTATGTGAAAAACATGAACAGCACAAAGCAAGGATGCAACAGCCTGCAATGGTCGTGACCAATCTCGTCTGTCCCACATGTAACTGTGTTTGCAGTTCTTGTGTTGATCAGACCTCATGTGTGTGTTCATCTATACTGTTTGCTGAATCCTCATACATCGACACTGACATGAGACTCCATCTTCGTCATCATCAGTCTTAATGCATTCAACAGGACTACTCATGTGCTTAAAGTTAGCCATGTGCTGAAGTACTTGTTGAACCTGGGCCTAAGGCCTCTCTTCAGGCATGCCTCCCCACTAAAGACAGCACTACAATCAAAGGGAGGAATCAACTGTCCTGGAGATCAGAAACTGCAGTGTGCAATGACTCAACTAAATACATATATTTATACCTAAAATTCTAGATACTCAGACATACTGCAAGATATATGGAAACGAATTTTCAAAAGGTTTTAGAAATAACTGTCACTATTTCAATAGCTCCCTAAAAGAATCAAGTTGGTGGTTCTCCATAAGAGCTGGTGTTTTACTCGGATTCGTCCTAGCAAGAAGGGTAGTCTGATGACACAGTATGATGCAGGGGAACATAGCTCAGCATCTAAAATGCATGAGAAACGCCAGAGACTTTTTGAAACTGCTGAAGAGTAAAGTCTACAAGTCCAGATTCTCAGATCCTACTGGAGTTATGGCCATTTACAGCAGCTGAGAATCTGGCCCTCAGTTTTAAAAAATCTGCATGGTTAATTTAACAGCAGTTTAATAATAATATGATACAAGGTGATTAATGATCTGCTGGGCAAGAAAAACAAGAAGCAGAGATAATTCTTAATGAAAAATTGAGCTGATTAATTCTAAAGCAGAAAATATTTATCTTCTGGCAATTTGGTTACAGTGACTTTTTCTCTATTGTTCTGAATGACTAATATACTGTAGACAGTACATTTTATCTGATGGTTCCTGGTTCAGTACAGTGAAAGGTACTCATCATCCTGTTATTGAAAAGGGTGATAAGCTTGGAGATGGTAGTGTTCTGAAGCTCAGGCAAATCAGAAATCAGCTTGCTCATGAAAGTAACTCAAATAATTGTATATTGCGTAAATATGAATCAACGAGTTTTTGATGATAAGCTGAAGTTTTAGCAATCAACTGGCTGACACCAGGTTTCATATCAGGCAAGTTACAATCAGAATTAGAACAATGATTCAATACTTCAGAAAGCTACCACAGACTGTTTTCTTTATCTGGGACTATACTGAAGGTTTTGGATCTCAGCAACAGTGGCAGTGATATTTTTCCAGCTCTTTTACCTCCTGCAGCCCAGGCACTCCTCCTTCAAAAGACAGCATCATGGTTAAGGCTCTGGTTTAGGACTCGGAAGATCTGGTTCAATTCCAGGCTCTGCTAGAGGCTTCCTGTGTGACCAAATCATTTAAGCTTTCCTAACTTGAAGCTTAATGACTACTGAACCTGTCAGCTTCATTTCTCTGCCCCCGTTCTCCACATGTAGAAGAGAGACAGTAGTATTTTTCTCGTGTATTTTGATTGTCTTCTCCGTTTTGATTGTAAACTCTGTGGGGGCAGGGACTGTCTCTTCCTATGAGTCTGTACAGTACCTAGTACTACAAGGGCCCTGATCTTGGAGGCTAAAAATTACAAACCCAGAGAAGTTATTCCTTGTGACCAACAAATCCACATAGTTGTGAACTCATCAGCCCCACTGCCACTCCTCTCCTGGCACTCACCACGCCTCTCAGAGTGATAAGAGGCGGGAAGCACCCATGAAAGTAGAGAGAAGAGACTCCATGCATGGGTATCAAATCTCACCCCACCTTTTTCCACTGGTTCTTCTGGGCCAAGATGTTCTGCAATTTCAGAGGAGGGAGCAAAATTTGGTCCATAATGAAAGGAAGAAATATGTACAATACAGAAGAACCAGGTGGATAAACGGTTTTGGGATCTTCAGCACCATGGGTTTTGAATGAGTTTGATGGTGACAGATGTGGGGCTTCTAGAAGAGAGTATGCCAATCATATCACAAATCTGCCATCCCAGTTGCAGCAGGTATAATAGCTGGACAGACAGAAGGGCGATCCAGGCAAACAAATAAGTAGCCATGGTTTCTCCACCTCTTGAGGTTTTCCAATCAAGACTGGATGCCTTTCTGGAAGATATTCTTTAGCCAAAAACACAAAATTATTGGACTCAGCATGAGGTGAGTGGTTGGAATGTAATGGCCTGTGATATGTACAAGATCAGACTAGGTAATCTAATGGTCCCTTCTGCCCTCAAACTCTATGAATCTAAGGTAGGATAAAAAAGTACAAAGGGGAAATAGGCTACCACAGTTTAATTCAGTATTAGCCTACAGCTACCAAAGCTGAACTCAGGATAAGCCTACATTCTTGTATATGGCACTTGTTGCTAATTAAAGCAACTAGTCAGGTAGTGAAGATTCCTCCCAAATCCATTAGCCCATTGGATTAAATCTTGACCTTCTTCTGTGTGGGCTCATAGGTATCTACTAGCCCCATATGCCCTTGTATGTTGACTACGCACCCTCACGAATGATTATGAGGTCCATGGCAGAAGTGGGTACATGCGGATTTCTCATCTCCTCCACAGTCTGGATTCAAAGAATTGCTCAGCTCTAGCGCATACCCTTCTATTGTCACTGCCCCTCTCCACCATACAGAGACTGTGGTGATTAATACAGCACAATTCAGATCAAAGAACCTTACCCAATAATTTCTGCAACAAGCCCATACCTTCTGTGCTATCTTTTAGAAAGAAATCCAGTTTTGACGTCAAGCCTGCAAGTGATGGAGAATCCACCGCATCCCTACTAAAGAGAGGCATAAAAGATGGTGCAGGACAGTCATTTCCTCCTTCCATGCAAGAAGTGGTGGGACTGGTATTACTGGTAGAGCAAAGGTGGCAGGGAGAGACATGAGAAGAGACAAGGACAGCATTTAGGAAGGAGTAGGATTTTGGAGAAGGTTGAAATACCTTGTCAATGTGCTACACTTTAAAATGCCTCTAAGATTTCTCATACAATTTTGTTCAACAGCCCTTAGTTAAATTCCATCTCAGTCAATTTTTGCAGGTACTTTGAGTAGTCATTTGAGACAACTTTTGATGCATCTTCTAAGTTGTGGGAGATACCTAGCACAATCAAATACTGTAGATCCCTGAGTTACATTATTATATCTTAAACTTATATAACTAGCTATCATGTGATTTTTCAAAGTTTATTTTCTGTGATATTGCTGCAACATTTCTGGTGTCTCTTTTGAAAGACTTATTTTTTAAATAATTTTTTGCCTTTATAGGGGTAATATGGCTCATCAGAGCAGCTTTAATGCAATGGTACAATGTTAAGATAATGCTGCATGTATAATAATTTACATTAAGTCTTTTTGCTAAATACATATTGTTCCCATCAGTGAACAAACAGCCTATCTAAATGTCCAGATAATTTGTTTTAACAACACGTTACTGTTCCAGGGTAATGCAACAAAGCAGGCAATCACAGATGAGTGAGCAATATGCCAATAAAATTGAAAGAAATAAATTAGTATCATGGTAACACATGTGTCTTCACAATTAATAAATTCCACTCCATCAGTCCATGATTTAATTATGCATTATGTATAGGAGCACCATGAATCATTCATGTATTTTTTTAACTAAATGGTTAGATATGAAGCATGTGATGGGAATATTTACATAAAAACCTCATGAAGTGTAGGACATAAAATGATCTGAAGTTTATTTTCAGTTTCCAGTATTTTAAAAAGTTGTATTTAATGCAAGAGGGAGACAGTTTCTTCTAAATGAGAAATGACTTTCAGCTGCAAGGAAGCGAGATGTTGACCTACAGTAGTAATTGTGACCTTAACTATAGGCACGCTATTGAGTGATTCCATAACACAGTCTTTTGCAGACATGTCTCTCAAATGCCTAGCCATAAAGTTTTCATTGCGATACCCTTCCCCACCTCTACCCCATTTCTCTATCAGAAGAGCCGCATTAGTGTCTTTATACAGCAATGGATGATCAATGCAAGGTTGCTTAAAATAACTTCCCTCCATTTCCATTCCACCCTGACCTCTTCTATCCCACCAAGATTATCACTCCTATCTGTCAACAGCTATGTCACCATGCTCATGTTTCCTATCCCCAGACTGATCAGTCCAAGGATTAAATTTAATAATTCTTAAATAGGAGAAACTCTACCTACTAGAGTGGAATCAGAACATTCTGGCAGACAGTACTTTGTGACTTCAGCTCTGAAGCTACAACAGGTGCAATACTCAATCAGCCCCTGTTCTGAGGCATACACATTAGTCGTCATGCCTTATTCTTGGATCAAATAAAGAGAGGGCATCTCCTTTTGCAGGGCATGATCCAAAGACCATTGCAGCCTTCAAACGGACTTCAGCGGGCTTTGGATCAGGCCCATAGTTAGTGAATACACTGAGACCAACAGAGATGACTCATGTTCTACACAGACCCTCTCTTGCACCACTGAAATTGAACGCAATTTTGTTGTGGCTTCAATTACAGCAGAATCAGGCCCCTGTGAGCCTTCTCTGCAGTCCATACAAAGACAAAAATCCCTTTGGCTTCAACAGGAATTTTTCAAGAGTACTTATGACAGGTTTTGGGCCTGTACAATAAATCAAGCGGGAGATACAGAAGGATTATAGGAAGATCTGGAATGCTCTCATAGCGAAAGCCAGTGGATACAATGCCCTTACTGTATCTATGTTAGTAATGGATGAACATCAAACGCTCCAGATATTCCATTCAGATGATAAATATATGGCTGGTTCTAGATGCTTATTTAAAAGTGTATCCAGACTTATCCCTTTACTCTGGAAAACTGGCTGGAAATCTCAAAAGAAAGTGTTCCTACAAGATCACTTCTGGATTTTTGGATAGGCTTGGAATACCAGGTCAGTCATGGACACTGGAAGGTTATCAGACTCTTGAGACCATCCTGAGAAACCCAGCACTACGCTTCTCCACACTGGCCAGATCTTCATGGGTGTAGGAGATCTCCACCTTGGCAGGATCCTTCAGTCATGCCAGGGTTCCCCATACTGGTGGGCTCCTTCCCTTGGGGCCAGCACTCCTTACATTGGTGGATCATCATACCATATGGGGTTCCTCACACAGATGGTATCTTCCTACCATGCTGGAGCTCCCCATGGTGGCAGGATCTTCATGGGGCAGGGAGAGGAAGATGAGACTTTTCACACTTTTGGGGTCTTATGGGGATCTAGATGAATGTGACCCCCAGAAAAAATTCCTGTGCATTTTCTAGTCTCTATGAAGGTCCTGCATAGTAGCTTTGTGTTTAATAAGAACTGGCATTTCCACCTTCTTGGCAGCCACCCTCTTGCTGAAAACTAACACTATTACGACAATGTCACGTTTCATCAAGATGGACACCCTCGACCCACTGTGCCATTTGCAAATGAACTTCACAGTTCATACATGGTGAGAAGTGCTTCTTATGGCCTTTCAGACACCTGGGTGAGCAAAGGAGATGAAAGGTTTGCATTATCGTCACCTCCTGGCAAAGCCCAATCCTGGTGATTACTTTTAACTATTTCTGCAGCCATAAAATGGTGAAGCTGCCAAAGCCTCCAGTACCCCAACTATAAATACCGCAGCGAGCTCACAGAGCCACAAAATCCTCAACTCGAAGCAACAGTTTTTTTTTTTTAATCTATTCTTGCATTTGGAGTAAAAACCCCACAGCTTCCATAGCCTCAAAATGGGGCCAAAAGAAAATGCCACATCTACACTACAGTGAACGTAGGGGAGATTCTGAACCCAAACATAGACACAGGTCTGAGTCTCACTACTGAAGAGCCAGGTAAAATACAGATACACTTAAAAGCAGCACAACCTTGATTATCCAAACTCTCTCTGAAACACCGGGTTATCCGAAAACAGGGTCCTGTCCCTTCCATCCACTAATGACACTATTGAAAATTACCATGGTTATCTGAACCCTTGATTATCTGAACATACTCAATGTCCCCTATGATGTTTGGAGAATTGAGGTTATAGCTTATGCAATATGATACGATATGGTAGAGTTAGAATGACATGGGAGTATTTCCTGGATACTGTAATGACAAAGAACTTTTAAGCATAGGATTTTCTAAGGTGTCTAGGGGATTTTTGCACCCATTTCACATTCATTTTGAAAGGAAGGGGGATGTGAATAGATGCGAGGTTGGGGGCATGAGTGATACCAGTTATGATATTTTCAGGGACAAATTTTGTCCTCAGAGGCATGAATGCACTTCCTATTGACTTTGTGGGAGTTAGATAGCTGCGCCCAAGGACAGAATTTGGCTGTGACTGAATTTTGCTTTGCTGACCTGTTGCTGTGTGTACAGAAGCACTGAAGAGGTTATTACCCTACCAGTATGTCCTTCATTGAATTGCAAAGTAAAATCTATAGACTGCAGTGAATCACTGCTCATGTGGTTTTACTTGGCACGTTGTGTTTTAGAACAGGATGCCAGATATTTATGCAGTTCATTGGGTCTAGCATAAGCAATCTGCAGAGTATCCTAATAAAGCACCCCTTGTCATGCTTATGGCATACAATCCTCTCTAATGTAAGTTAGGTGTTTTACATGTGAAAAGCTATGTCTGACCTACTTTATAAAATCTATAAGGAACAAATACTCAGTACACTCTCCTGGTCTAGTGAGATGTGAGCTCTGAGGAATATTGTTTAGATCAGTGGTGTCCAACTTGTAGCCCAGGAGCCAACTGTATTCTTCAAGACTCTCAACTGAAACCCTCGATGGCAAAACATTTGTATTTGTTCACACATTGAAAATATGCATCTTGAACTGTGCCCTGTGACTTTTAAAATGAAGGGCTCGAATCCGCTCCATTGCTACCAGTAGGAGATGGAGGGCACTGCTTCCTCTGCAGTCCTAGAAGCAGCTCTGCTGGGATCACTGAACACTGCTCCCTTCCTTCCTACAGCAGCTCCACCATTGGCTGCCTCCTTCATTATGGGGGTGGAAGGACAGAGTAGCTCTGGCTACTCCATTGCCTGCTTCCCTGTCAGGCTCTGTGACCTCCAGGGAGAGCAGGATGGGAGTCTAACTGGCTCTCCTTGAACCCAAGGGGCAAGTAGCAAAGGATGGCTTCTCTTCCCCAGAGGATCTCGAGGGAAAAAAAGCTGTGAACCAATCACCAGTTACAACTTCCTTATTCTCTGCCCTAGGCTACTGCTGCTCTACCTAACTTGCACCAGCTGGAAACAATCCTCAAGGTATTATATGCCAGCTGAGGATAGCTGGAGTTAGAACTGGGGCCAATCCACAAAATTGGTGTATGGATTTTAAGTACCCCAAGTTAGACAAAGGAACTGAAATTTTGAACATTGATAGCCTGAGAGTTATGGGATCACATTAGAGTGGGGAGGTAGGAGGAGAGGGAAGTGTCAGATTTTCAGAGGCAGCAAAGCCAGGGTGCAACCCATCTCACCCAGCCCCAATAGTTGGGGGGAGGGGGGATAGTGGAGGTCTCTTGCTTAAGTGGAAACCTACTTAACCATAGCCTGTCCTTGCCAGTTTAGATAAGACAATATCCATGTAGGTTTTTGATATTTTAATCCACTTCTCTCCATTTGTGATGTTTCTTTAGGATAAATAAATCACACACTGTTGCGAAGAAGCTGTTTTCTGTCACTATTTTTTACCAGCTTGGGGGTCAGCTCCCAGAGAGGATTCTACAGCACAGACCCAATCCAGATGGACCTTCTGGTAGTAAATACAGTTGATAAACAGGGGGTGTGGTAGCCCGGTCAGTCCACTCTAAAAGTGGGACAGACTGCAGGGCTCTGCTCAGTGACATGCAGGTATAGGTCTTTTACTTAGAAGTGCCCATAGAGAGACTGAAATAGGGATCCCGGGTTTGAGCCTGAACCCCAACAGATGGCTTCTCAGACGGTGACTCTGTATTGTGACCCACTTGCCATCAATCCTACCCTGATGCATCTCAGACTCCTTTCTGCTTGTTCCTGTGGTGCTTCAAGAAAGGCATTAAAGGAACTAGGACAATATTTTATAGGATGCTCCTGGCATCTAATGAGGACTCGGTTCTAAATAGCCAAGAGAATCTGTTTCAGCAGAAGACCTGGGATAGGCTCACAATTCCATAGCCAACTGCTGGCAAACTCTTTGTGGGCAACAAGCAATAGCCTGAAAACTGTGGCTTTACAAAGCCAACCAGACTCTTTCCCACTTCTCCAGCAGTCATGGATCCTCGCCCACCTCCAGCCCCTTCACGGACACCACAGCATTTCAGGATAAGGAACTGATAAAATGTACTCAAGTGGTGGGAGATACACAATTAGGAGAATTCCAATCCTCTTGATATAATTTTGCTGTCGCTAAACCTTAATGTCACTGCATTTGTTTGTGTAACAAAGTTTTACAGGGTGTTTTAACAGTGCTGTAATTATCATTTGTGATTACTTCTGCCCATGCAGGAAAGCTACAGTATGTGAACTTCTTGCTGGAGGGTGTGTTGTATTTTATACAATATAAAACATATGTAATGCATGTTGACATGTAATATACTTGCGGGATGGGTACTGAAAATGAGAAATCTGGATTTAAGGTCTCGTTTGGTGACAAATTAAGGCAAGATCAAATAGATCAGCTGATCCAGGGTCCATGCTTCAAAGGGGCCACATCAAGGGTTTTTTAAGTGATTGCAAGAGATTGGGTTTTAGTCCTCTGAATTCCACTGGTACCCCACATTCTGGGTCAGTTGGGGCCACCTTTAGCTTGCTCTTGTTCAGTGGTGGAGGAAGAATGAGTTAGAAACATTTCTGAGGAAGAAGTAAAAATCTCAGCATTCTTAATTCAAGCATAAGCACTGCCTAGGGGGTTAGAGAAATGCCCTACAGCTAATCAAGTGGTAATAAAGAAAGCATGTGCATTAGGTAAATCTCACCATCATTTTTCTAACAATGCTCCCTCTACTGGGGAAGGGCAGTTTGTGTACCAAGAGTGCAATATTGTTATGGAAATTATTGCACTAGGAAGGTACTCAAATTCTGATGGAATTAATTTTGCAATAAAAGACTTGTTATATTCCACTGGAGGTGGCTTGTATATCTTGCATTAGGGTTTTTATAATCAAAGCAATGCACTCATGCTGGGTCATCATGCAATCTTCATCTTATCCAAATGTTTTTAATACATAGATATTTGTAAACAGCTGTGCACAATTTCACTTTTGTGCACTGAGGCAAGGCAGGTTCCCCCCCCCCCCAGACCAGTTAAAAGACTCACTAGATTAATCTTAGGGGAAATGTCTGTCGTTGTACCAGCTCACTAACATGGGATCTCTGGTTTCCCGGGATGCCTTGAAGCAGAAGAGCGATGTGTCTTAGCTTATTAAAGAAGTGAAAATGGGGTGAGGGGGGGAATTTGACAGTTTACTGGCTGGACCCAGCCTACGTGTATTATGCCAAGTCTGCTCTAGAAAATCACTTTAGTAAAAGGCTGATTTATGTTTCTGAACTAGTCTGGTTTAATAAAATATTAAAAACCAGCCATCAAAAGGGAACATGTCACTGTTCCATACAGAAGTGTTCTACAGTAAAGTGACACTATATTAATGGTGCATTCTTACTCGGTTCCTTTCCCATCGCTGCCTGGCTTCTGTGTTCTCAGAGAAAGTGCAGACTGGTTTGCAGAGCCCAATGTCTCAGTGGCCTCAGTGTAACATGGAGGAGGAGGAGGACACGGACAGTGAGCTGGCAAAGTTTGCCACCACCACTAAATTGTTTCAGCTTACAGTGGCTGGCGAGTTACTCCGGTTGGACTGAAACACGCTGGGGGACCAGGCAACATGGTGGCAGATGAAATTTAACTTGCATAAATGTAAGTTAATACACATTGACAAAATGGTCTAAACATCTCATGTACACCGATGGGCTCCAGACCAGCAGGGATCTCTGAGGGACAAAGGCTTAGGAGCCATCTTGGTTAGCTCAGTTGCTGTGCAGTAACAGCGATTAAAAAAAAGCAAATAGGATGCTTGCGGCTGTCAAACCAGGCATAGAAAACAATATGAAATACATATAAGAGGCATTTTAAGCAGCTGTAATCAACCTTCGTCTAGAATACCATGTCCAGCAGAGGCTGGGATCTCCCAAAGAGATGATTAGAATGACAGTAGGATTTACATGTGAGGAGAGGTAGCAGAGATGACAGTCATGATATTTAGTCTAACTAGTCAGATTGTTCCCAGCCATCGCACAGAGGGTCCTGAGCACCCTTGCACACTTACGTGGTGGGAGGGCAACACAATCACAGTTCTTGCAACGGGCATTGGTCACTGCCAAAGGGGCCAGGGGAGATGTGGGGTCATGGAATGAAATCGGAGGGGGGGTCATGGAGGAGATAAGACCACAGTCCCACCCCTTTACACATTGGCTAGCAGAACATCCCCTGAAGTAGCGCAGCCAGCATGACTCTACCGTGGGCTGGCTCTCTCCCTTGTGTTTCCCCAAGGCACAAATGAGCCCTCGGGGGACTTAGTTTAAGAGAATATTCAATATTAGGCAGGCCAGATGTGTTGGGGAAGCTGTCACTACTAGTATACCTATAGAGCCATGTGGTGTGCGCATTTATATATCAGGTTATTATAGGACACGAATCTACCAATGACATGAACTTTAAAGAAATTGGTACATTTAAATGAACAGATGAATGTTCTACTCAGGCTTGTGCTGGGCAGGACTCAGATATGCCTGGGAGAATAGTGAATTGTGTCGATACTGTAGCAATGTCTCGAAATGATGGCTAAACAAACAATATACAGTTGTCATTTACAACATAGGGATTGTCAAATAGAAGTAACAACTTGTTTTTCAGCCACCAGGAAGTGAAACTATTTCTGCAATATAGGTAATAACACATGGGATGGCCACATGGTTTAGGGGAAAAGGCACCAGACTGGGAGTCAGGAGCCTGGGTCCTACTTCTGGCTCAGTCACTGACTTGGGCAAGTCACTTCACTCCCTGTGCTTCCGTTTACACTCCACACCTCGCCTGTTTAGATTGTGAGCTCTTCGGGATAGGGACTGGTTCTCACTCTGTGATTATACAGCACCTAAGACACGGGACCCAGTCTTCAAATATAAAAGTTACAGAAGAATAACTTAAGGTATCACCTCATCCACCACGCAATGTACCATGGACCTCTTCTGTGGACAAATTTTGCCATTAATTTGGCATCTTTCACAAGTCTTAAGTTCAGTTGTAAATATTGTGGGGTGGGAAGTGCAAAAGAGGGAGATGACTAACTTTCCTTGCTTTACCAGTGACTAGAATTTGGCATTGCGGAGGAGGGCTTAGCAGATTGTAACTTTGTCTACACTATTACAGCTCAGTAAGTTACGGTAGGAAAGGTTCACTAATGAAGATAATGATAGATAATGTGATGATGATTAGACTGACAAATTCTTTTGATATAGAGTGAAATCTAGGACTAGAAACAGATTTCAGAGACGTCAATTAGTTCGGTATTACAGATTTCCAACGTATTCACAAATGAAAAGTGATTAAAATTGTTCCAAGAGGCACACAGGGAATTAGTTAGTTAAATGGGGTAAAGTCCTGTGCCCCAGTGCTCTCACAAGCCCAGACACCAGCCACGTTAGAACCCAGTTTACTCATCTCAGAATGAGAGGTCACCAGCACCCTAACATCCAAGTGTGGCTGTCTATTTTATAATTAATCTGTGCTGACAGATCCATTAATTGGATCAGATTGCAGTGCCTGCACAATGTAGGTCAGGATACGTTCCATGACACTGACACAAAATCAGCTGATGTTTAAACAAATTCATGCCACAGCCATTCCTTTGGAAGAAGGGCTTCCGCAGAACAGAATCCCAGTCCTAGCCCATCTCCTCCCATTGCAATCTCCTATCATAGGAGAAGATCAAGCTGAGGGCAGATGTGGGAAAAGTCATTTGCTATGCGGGTAAATGTTAGAGGCAAACGCTGTGCTGTCAGTTGCAATTTGATTTTACAAATTGTTTCACTGGAATTTTTATGTCTAGCATTAAGATTTCCCTCAGCACCAAAAATAAATGTGTCCATCCAATTAGCACTAAATTATCTACTGTTAACTTCTTTAGTGAACAGTACATTTTTCCTATTCCAGAGGGATATGAAATTTAAAAAAAATCCTAGCCCAGCCTGACCCTAACTCAGTAACTATCCCCACAAGCAGGTGCTTTTGACTCACCACACTGCCTGGGCCTAAATACATTACGTACTGGGAGTTAAAGATGCTTTAAGAACAACCTAAATCTGTGAAGAACTATGATGGGAACACAAGCTATGCCGATGTTTAGTATTGGTACAGTTCGTTTCAGGTCAGCTCTTTGGCCCCTATTCCAGTTGGATGTAGGCAGCTTTACGCCACCTTCTGCAAAGGCCTTGCCTTGGCTGGCAGAGCAGGCACAAGGTCACACAGCAAACGAGCAGCCTAACTGGGTAAGGAAACTAGGTCTCCGGACTCACAATTCTGCATTCTACTGTAGGCTACTGTAAATTATACTGGGAGCTGTTTCAGGGAAGTGGGAAGGGTAGAAATCAGAGCCGCAAGCTCACTCCAGCTGAGCTCTGGGTCTTAAAGCATTGTACATACAACTAATCCTTACACGTTAGGGTTGCCAGGCATCCAGTTTTTGACCAGAATGCCTGGTTGAAAAGGGACACTGGCGGCTCCAGTCGGCACCACCGACCGGGCCATTAAAAGTCTGGTTGGTGGCAGAGCGGGGGCCCGGGGCTAAGGCAGGCTCCCTGCCTGCCCTGGCTCCGTGCGGCTCCCAGAAGAGCATGGACAGCCAGAGAGGCTACAGGCGCTGCCCCACCCCGACTGCCATCTCCGCAGCTCCCATTGGCTGGGAACCAATGGGAGCTGCAGGGGCGGTGCCTGTGGATGCAAGGGCAGCGCATGGAGCCTCCCTGGCCGCCCATGCATCTAGGGGCTGTAGGGCCCTGGTGGCCGCTTCCTGGGAGCTGGGGTAAGAGCTGCCAGGACTCTGCACCAGGGTCGGATTAACCTTTTGTGGGCCTGGCGCCAAACATGTTTGTGGAGCCCCATGGGAGCAATGGAGCATGGCACGAGGGAGTTGGCTCCCGGAGCAAGGGAGTTGGCCAGGGACATGGCATCTATTGAGGAATATGCAACTATTTTTAGAGAGAAACTTTATTGATTATGAGCTTAATCCTGTGGGCTGCCGAGAACTTAAATGCCCATTCCGATCAATGGTAGACAGTGCTCCTTGCAAGAGGCAACCTGCACTTCACAAGATCAGGTAACCAAACTTTAAAAATGGATCTGGACTTTCCTGAAAAAAATCAAGCCAATAACCAACATTTCATTTTCAAGTTCACATGTTACATTGTACACATACAGGGCCGGCTCCAGGCACCAGCTTCTCAAGCAGGTGCTTGGGGCGGCCCTTCCGGACAGGGGCGGCAGTTCCAGGTATTCGGCGGCAATTCGGCGGACGGTCCCTCACTCCGCCTGGGAGTGAAGGACCTCTCGCCGAATTGCCGCCGCAGATCGCGATCGCGGCTTTTTTTGTTTGTTTGTTTTGTTGGTTTTTTTTGTTTTTGTTTTTTGTTTTGGCTGCTTGGGGCGGCCAAAACCCTGGAGCCGGCCCTGTACACATAACATCCCAGGGTTTTCTGAATGTGGCCCTTCTTTGAACAGACTAATTCAACAACGTACTTTGAGGCTCACATAGTCCTGAAAGATACAGATCTCCTACTAACAGCTTTGAGCCTCTGTTTTACTTTTTTATATATGCCAGTTTCCTCATCAATTTCAAGCTGGTACTTAAGGATTTTGTTCCACTGCTTTCAATTATTTGCTGGTGCCAAAAAAGCAAAAGGAAGATAGAATTCCCCTAAAGGACAAAGTCATTTTTATAGTGCTTGCTCAAAAATGAAACCATAAGAGGCGTTAACAATAAGTGCAAAAGCCAGATACTTTAAAAGTATTTTGCATCTCTGAAATAGCACCTATTCAGTAAATTGAATAATTTCAAATATCTTGCTTCATGTATCTTGTTGATACATTAACTGGTATATCAGACTGCCAATTTACCGTATATCACATGACATCACCTAAGTCACCATCCTCAGTATCTAAGATCCCGAATGAGAAATAGCTCATCCAAATTAATACACCAGCCAGGTGTTCCCCCTACCCTTAAAAACAAGTAAACAACCTAGAAATACAAATTCTCTTTTTTATTTATGTTTCCAACTGTCTGCATTCAGTCTGAAAGATTTTATGTTAAGGGAAAAACAACAAAACAAGAAAGAACAAAAATAAAGCCCCCGATAAGAAAGCAGAGTGCCTCTCCTCTGTAACAAGCTGCATCTTAACTAAACTTGGAATGGCAGTTGCCTCCACCAGACAGATGCCTTAACATGTGAGGCTGTAGCACATAATCACAACAGTTACCTTGCTATATAATGGCACTCAGATAGGCTCCCATGGAGAACAGATAGTCAAGTTTATTAAATAAAGTGGAGTGAAAGCATGTTTATCACTCTGAACTAAAAAACTATTCCATTCAGATCCAAATTTCAGGAGTCTTTGGATCCAGACTTTTATGTCCAGTCCATCTAGAAAGGGAATTCTCATTTGTCACTTCTCCAAATTTTACTCTTTGCCGGTCATCTTTTAGGGGCTTAATCTGTAACCTCTTAAAATGCCCCATCAGTAAATCACAGTCCGCACTGCACTCTCATCTGTCTTTCCTAGCCAATGAGACCAGCTGATGTACCAAAGCTTTAGAACTGGATGTGAACCAACTGATTTTCAGAGATTCTCAGGATGAAATATGTTAATACACCTGCTCTGTTTTTATGGGCAAAGGGAAAAAAACATAGATGGTTAACTGAGGACTGATACAGCAGCTCCCCCATTAAATGCTCTGCACATACCCCTAAATGTTTTATCTGCCTTCTGAAACTTTATTCTTATGCAGCTAATGAGCAAGAAATGGAATTTAACTGACTCTTGTATAGGACTGTAACAAACACAAGCTGAAATTAAGATTCAGCTTTTAGATACAAAACTTGGCATCTCATTTAAGCCACTCTGCAGATGCAGGCATTAGAGGACTTTCATGGTATTGACATCTGCATGCACATGTTCCCATTGCAAGATTACTTATGTTTTATGAAGGAAGGAAAATGCAAAGCCAAAAAGAGTCCCAGATCTGAAGTCACAACTAGAGCTGGGTGGAAAACCATTTTCCTGACTTGCTAATATTTTCAAGAGTTCACAAATTTTTACTGTCACAAATCAGGGCAGAAAGTCAAAACCTCAACATTGTGTGTGAACTAAAAATGTTTCAGTTCAGGTCAACTGCAATGTTTTGTTCTGATGATTTCCAAACATTTTGTTTAGATTTCAAACTTTTTTCTTTTTAACCTTTTTTCCCAATGTAATTAGCTTAAATTTCAAAGTGAAAAGCCATTCAGAACAGAATTCTTTTCCCCGTACAAAAAACATTTCAAGTTGGGAGATTCACTGAAATTGGCCGTTTTGCAAACTGTTTTTGTTTTCAACGACTCAGCATTTTTAGATGGAAAAAAGTTTCACTGAAAAAAATTCCCAACCAGCTCTAGTCACTACTACCCTTACCAGACTGGTTTTCAATTTAAGATTTTTTTTTTTTAAGAGACAACACATGTCCCCTGTATTTATGTATTATGTGGGTGACAGAATGAAACTCTTGTGGTAACTGACTGCCGATTCCCACCCATCCTGTTCTCATTCCATTTTCGCAGACAGTGGGGTCCCTTTGTTAGAGCTGCAGTCACACAAATGGTAGGAAGTGAGACCAAGTGGAGCAAAGAGTGTGTAATCCCAGCTCTGGTGGGGAACCGTACTGGGAGGAAATGGAGCGCTCGACATTTCTCCCAGCTCTGGCAGTGTACTTGTCACTCAGGAGCTGAGACATGCAACCTTCACCAGCAGAGAAGGAGCTTTGTCAGAGTGATAGAGAGCCACAAAGAAATTAAACACCTGAGGCCATATTCATCCCTGGTGTAACTCCACTGAATTCTGTGCAGTCACGTCAATGGTGAATTTGGCCCACCTAGAATACAAAACAACTATGCCAAGGCTACGGCTTAGTGTCAAGCTTCATGTATGAAACACGTGGCCTGATTCTCCTCACACAGACGCTGGTTCTACACCAGTCTGACTCCCTTACTGGAGTTATTGCTGACTAACAGCCGGGCAAGGGAGAGCAGAATAATGCCCTGCAGCCACAGTCCAACCAGAAACAGCTCAGCCCTCTGCTGAGGCAACACGGACTCGTGGAGATAGAACTGGATCTTCAGCTGGTATAAAATCGCTATGGCTCCACTGAAATCTCTACAGAAAAGACAGACAAAAGGCGGGAGAAAGGAAGTAATATTATCCACATTTTACAAATGGAAAACTGAAGCACACAGACACTGAAGCGACTTGCCCAAGATCACACAGGAAGTCTTTGGCATATCCAGGAAATTAACTCAGACCTGCTGACTGCCTCAGCCACGAGACCATTCCTCCTCTCACGTTAGGTCAAGTCAGTCAAGCAGTTGAACCCTACTAAGCTGTAAGCTAAGCAGCCTTATCTCATCGTAGTTCAGAACGAAAATATTTGAAATGATGAGAAACTGAGCAGCTTCCCAACTGTAAGTTACTGACTAGTGACGCGCAAATGAAGGTTGGACAGGATTTGTATGGACAAGCTAGGTAGCGTGTGGACTCCTTTTCCCCACAGGAATTTTTTTTAAACAGGTTGGCTGTGGGAATGGTGGAAGAAATGGGAGGAGGGGAACTCACCGCAAATCCAACTTTTGGAATTAAGATTCTCATCCAGTAGGTGGAGAGTATGGAGAAGCAGAGGACAATCTGAAAGGTTGGCTTCTAAATCTAAACTACTCGACACCAGCAACTGACAGTACTTTCAATGAAGAAGCACCTGAGTACTTAATAACAGAGAATTAACGATCTGACAATAGGCAAGGTACTTGCTCAGGCATTAGTAAGGAAACAGAGTGACACCTTACATAAAAAGCTACTTGAATGCCATTTAAACTTGTCAAATTGCAGAAAATAGAGCTGCAAATTGATAAAATGAGGGTTATTCATTATGTGAACGAATGTCTAATTTTCTTAAATTGCATCCATTTTCCACGAGTTAAAACAAGAGAGATTCTCTGCCTGAAATACTAATGAAAGGGAACGATCCTAGATAGTGCAAAGGACCCAGTGCTGCCAGTTAATCCATTCTAGGGGTATGTCTACACTACAAAATTAGGTCGAATTTATAGAAGTCAATTTTTTAGAAATTGATTTTATACAGTCAATTGTGTGTGTCCCCACTCCAAGACCATTAAGACCATTAACTCAGCAGAGTGTGTCCACACAGTACTGAGGCTAGCGTCGACTTCCGGAGCGTTGCACTGTGGTAGCTATTCCAGTTCCCACAGTCTCCACCGCCCATTGGAATTCTGGGTTGAGCTCCCAATGCCTGATGGGTCAAAAACATTGTGGCGGGTGGTTCTGGGTACACGTTGTCAGCCCCCCCCCCCCCCACCTCCCTCCGTGAAAGCAATGGCAGACAATTGTTTCGCGCCTTTTTTCAGCACAGACGCCATAGCACGGCAAGCATGGAGCCCGCTCAGATCACCGCCGCAATCATGAGCACTGTAAACACCACGTGCATTATCCTGCAGTATATGCAGAACCAGAACCTGCAAAAGCAAAACCAGGCGAGGAGGTGACGGCAACGCGGTGACGAGAGTGATGAGGACATGAACACAGACTTCTCTCAAAGTACGGGCCCTGGCAATGTGGAGATCATGGTGTTAATGGGGCAGGTTCATGCCGTGGAACGCCGATTCTGGGCCCGGGAAACAAGCACAGACTGGTGGGACCGCATAGTGTTGCATGTCTGGGACAATTCCCAGTGGCTGCAAAACTTTTGCATGCGTAAGGGCACTTTCATGGAACTTTGTGACTTGCTTTCCCCTGCCCTGAAGCGCAAGAATACCAAGATGAGAGCAGCCCTCACAGTTCACAAGCGAGTAGTGATAGCCCTGTGGAAGCTTGCAATGCCAGACAGCTACCAGTCAGTCGGGCATCAATCTGGAGTGGGCAAATCTACGGTGGGGGCTGCTGTGATCCAAGTAGCCAACGCAATCAAAGAGCTGCTGATATCAAGGGTAGTGACTCTGGGAAATGTGCAGGTCATAGTGGATGGCTTTGCTGCAATGGGATTCCCTAACTGGGGTGGGGCGATAGACGGAACCCATATCCCTATCTTGGCACCAGAGCACCAAGGCAGAGAGTACATAAACCGAAAGGGGTACTTTTCAATGGTGCTGCAAGCACTGGTGGATCACAAGGGACGTTTCACCAACATCAACGTGGGATGGCCAGGAAAGGTACATGACGCTCGCATCTTCAGGAACTCTGGTCGGTTTCAAAAGTTGCAGCAAGGGACTTTCTTCCCAGACCAGAAAATAACCGTTGGGGATGTTGAAATGCCTATAGTTATCCTTGGGGACCCAGCCTACCCCTTAATGCCATAGCTCATGAAGCCGTACACAGGCAGCCTGGACAGTAGTCAGGAGCCATTCAACTATAGGCTGAGCAAGTGCAGAATGGTGGTAGAATGTGCATTTGGACGTTTAAAAGAGCGCTGGCACAGTTTACTGACTCAGATAGACCTCAGTGAAACCAATATTCCCATCGTTATTACTGCTTGCTGTGCGCTCCACAGTATCTGTGAGAGTAAGGGGGAGACGTTTATGGCGGGGTGGGAGGTTGAGGCAAATCGCCTGGCCGCTGATTACGCGCAGCCAGACACCAGGGTGGTTAACAGAGTACAGGAGGGTGCGGTGCACATCAGAGAAGCTTTGAAAACCAGTTTCATGACTGGCCAGGCTATGGTGTGAAAGTTCTGTTTGTTTCTCCTTGATGAACCCCCCCCCCACTTGGTTCACTCTACTTCCCTGTAAGCTAACCACCCTCCCCTCCCCCCTTCGATCACCGCTTGCAGAGGCAATAAAGTCATTGTTGCTTCACATTCATGCATTCTTTATTAATTCATCACACAAATAGGGGGATAACTGCCAAGGTAGCCCGGGAGGGGTGGGGGAGGAGGGAAGGACAAGGCCACACTGCACTTTAAAACTTATTGAATGCCAGCTTTCTGTTGCTTGGGCAGTCCTCTGGGGTGGAGTGGTTGGGTGCCCGGAGGTCCCCCACCGTGTTCTTGGGCGTCTGGGTGAGGAGGCTATGGAACTTGGGGAGGACGGCAGTTGGTTACACAGGGGCTGTAGCGGCGGTCTGTGCTCATGCTGCCTTTCCTGAACCTCAACCATACACCGGAGCATATCGGTTTGTTCCTCCAGTAGCCTCAGAATTGTCTCTTGCCTTCTGTCACCAAGCTGACGCCACCTATCATCTTCAGCCCGCCACTTATTATCTTCAGCCAGCCACCTGTCCTCGTGTTCATATTGTGCTTTCCTGGACTCTGACATTGTCTGCCTCCACGCATTTTGCTGGGCTCTTTCAGTGTGGGAGGACTGCATGAGCTCAGAGAACATTTCATCGCAAGTGCGTTTTTTTCGCCTTCTAATCTTCGCTAGCCTCTGGGAAGGAGAAGACAGTGTGAGCGCTGAAACATTTGCAGCTGGTGGAGGAAAAAAAAAGGGAGAGTGGTAGTTAAAAAGACACATTTTAGAGAACAATGGGTAGACTTTATTTAAATTGGGTTGGCAATTTAAAAGGAGGGGCTGCGGTTTTCGGGTTAACGTGCAGCACAAACCCGACTAACCCCCTCGACCCCCCCCAATTCTCTGGGATGATTGCTTCACCCCTCCCCCCACCGCGTGGCTAACAGCGGGGAACATTTCTGTTTGCACAGGCAAACAGCCCAGCAGGAACGGGCACCTCTGAATGTCCCCTTAATAAAATTACCCTATTTCAACCAGGTGACCATGAATGATATCACTCTCCTGAGGATAACACAGAGAGATAAAGAGCACATGTTGTTTGAATGCAGCAAACACCGGGCCCATACGCTGTGTTATGCAATGATTCCAGACTACGTGCTACTGGCCTGGCGTGGTAAAGTGTCCTACCATGGAGGACGGGATAAGGCTGCCCTCCCCAGAAACTTTTTGCAAAAGCTTTGGGAGTACATCCAGGAGAGCTTTATGGAGATGTCCCTGGAGGATTTCCGCTCCATCCCCAGACACGTTAACAGACTTTTCCAGTAGCTGTACTGGCCACGAATGCCAGGGCAAATTAATCATTAAACATGCTTGCTTTTAAACCATGTATAATATTTACAAAAGTACACTCACTAGAGGTCCCTTCTCTGCCTGGCATGTACGGGAGGCAGCCTTGGGTGGGTTCAGGGGGTACTGGCTCCAGGTCCAGGGTGAGAAACAGTTCCTGGCTGTCGGGGAAAACAGTTTCTCCGCTTGCTTGCTGTGAGCTATCTTCCTCGTCCCCAAAACCCGCATCCCCGTTGCGTGCTACTCCATGGACGGAGTCAAAGCACAGGGGTGGGGTAGTTGTAGGGGCACCTCCTAGAATAGCATGCAGCTCACCATAGAAGCGGCATGTCTGGGGTTCTGACCCGGAGCGGCCGTTTGCCTCTGTTTTTTTGGTAGGCTTGCCTCAGCTCCTTAAGTTTCACACGGCACTGCAGCGGGTCCCTGTTATAGCCTCTGTCCTTCATGCCCTTGGAGATTTTTTTTTAAATGTTTGGGCATTTCGTCTTTTGGAACGGAGTTCTGATAGCATGGATTTGTCTCCCCATACAGTGATCAGATCCCGTACCTCCCGTTCGGTCCAAGCTGGGTCTCTTTTGCGTTTCTGGGACTCCATCATGGTCACTTTTGCTGATGAGATCTGCACTCACCTGCAGATTGCTTCGCTGGCCAAACAGGGAATGAGATTCAAAAGTTCACGGGCCTTTTCCTGTCTACCTGGCCAGTGCATCCGAGTTGAGTGCGCTGTCCAGAGCAGTCACAATGGAGCACTCTGGGATAGCTCCCGGAGGCCAATACCGTCGAATTGCGACCACACTACCCGACACTACCCCAAATTCGACCCAGCAAGGTCTATTTCAGCGCTAATCCCCTCATCGGGGGCGGAGTACAGAAATCAATTTTAAGAGCCCTTTAAGTCAGAAAAAACGGCTTCGTCATGTGGACGGGTGCAGGGTTAAATCGATGTAATGCTGCTAAATTTGACCTAAACTTGTAGTGTAGACCAGGCTAAGTGTTATGGGTGTCTGGGCAAGTCAACTATAGCAGTGGTTCATGGACATCTGGGGGTCTGCAGACTATGTCTACCTCCATTTAGGGATCTGCAAATGAAAAGGGGTTGAGAACCACTGAGCTGTAGTGATCTCTTATATGGGCAGAAGGGAACACATCATACATCTTACCATAGCATGGGGATCCTGAGCCATCAGTGGCTATTAGCCAGGATGGGCAGGGATGACGTCGTTAGCTTCTGTTTGCCAGAAGCTGGGAATGGGTGACAGGGGATGGATCACTTGATGATTATCTGTTCTGTTCATTCCCTCTGGGGCACCTGGAATTGCCACTGTCAGAAGGCAGGATGCTGGGCTAGATGGACCTTTGGTCTGACCCAGTGTGGCCGTTCTTTTGTTTATGTTCTGAGTGGGGACAATGCAATGGCTCATTCAGATCACTGAAGGGTAAATGTTGCCTGCATATGAAATATTTATATTGCAACTTTAACCTTAAAAGATCCTAAAACACTGGAATCCTTTCCCCCATCACTGAAATGCAGCTACCTCTGGGGTGAAAGGCAAACATTAACACTACACAACAACAGAAAGAATGCCATACCCAGCTGAAACTGCAGTGAGGCACAGTGCACAGTTACCACTACAGCTATTTCTGGAAGGACAATGGTGGGGATGGACGGACGGATTTTAATATCCACAAGTAGTCAGGACTTGAGTTTTATATCTCCTTTGAAAAGACAGGACTTGCCACAGTTCAAAGACCTTTTGCCCCTTGCTGGGGTGGTACAGCACTGAATTAGGAGAAAAAGAGGGCTACCTACTGAATCTCCACTACTATATATGGCAGTACTTTGGGTTCCCTTAGCAGATCTTCCATTTAAATACTGACCAGGTTTGGACTGACTTTGATTGTGAAATCCAATGTGATTCCAGCACAGAGCAATGTGGCGTCAGGTTTCTGGAGAAGTGGACAAGATCTAGCTAGAGCTGATTACATCTAGGCTTGCCAGGTGTGGCCCTAATTAAAATCAATGTAGAATTCTCAGTCAGGGGGAAATTGATGGCAGCAAGAAAATAATACTAATAAAAAAAAGCCTAGACAAGTGGAAATCAGGCCAAGGAGAGGCCAGAGGGCCTAGATGGAAGTGATAATTGATGTAAGAGATGGGATATGTCGAAGAGCAGCAATGACATTGCAGAAAGGCAATAAAGCAGAAGAGGAGAAGGAAGCAATTAGTGTGTGTGCGGTGGGGGAGAAATGGGAAGAAACTACAGTGTGAGACTAGCTGTCATGGTCCTACAATGCCTAGTCTTCAGGCTGCCTGTTACCATGACATGCACTTGCTTAGTGCTTTGCATCTGCAGATCTTTAAGCCCTGCCCAAAGGTCAGCGAGAACGATGTACAGGGACAGTGAGACAGGGGAAGTTAAGTGACTTGCTCAAGGTCATGGGCAGTTGGGAATGGAACCCAGTCCTCCTGATGATCTGCCCCCTGCTGAAATAACTACTAGACCACAGCTTCTCTGCAACGGAGCTGTGTACATGTCGTGCTCCCCATCAGTACCCAGCCCAGGCTGGGGAAGCTAATGATCCAACCAGCAGACCAAATTCGGTGACAAATCCTGGTCAAGTGCCATCTGACTGTGACCCCAATGTATCACCATCCTTCTACTTTCAAGCCATTGGACTGGCCCTTCAAATTCTTCAGCTTCATGTTGGCCTGTCAGCAGCCAA
The DNA here is from genome assembly GCF_002925995.2 of Terrapene triunguis. NCBI lineage: Eukaryota > Metazoa > Chordata > Testudines > Emydidae > Terrapene > Terrapene triunguis. Next base: position 6,316,265 of record NW_020664499.1, read on the forward strand.
CCGCAGCATCAGTAGTGCCTTGTGATCACTCGTCTGAGTATTGACGTAATCGGTGATGTCACATATCCTTGACGAGTGCCCACTGACTTATTTCAATGGTGGGCTAGCAGGTCTCCACCTGGCTGATGATGACGCCATCAGATGTCTGGGCAGATTGCGCATAGGCTGACAGCTACTCCACTCCCAGGGTTGGTGGCAGGATCCTTATTCACTTTGCTCCAAGGCTCAAGGTATTGCCTGTGGAGGAGGGGTGGTGACCCTAGGCGCAAGGACTACAGGCCAAGTTAATTATTAGCAGAGGAGGAGTTAAGTCCATGGGGCTTTTTGGTGGGGGAAATGGGAGAGGAGAGTTTTATCATTTTAAAAATTCAGTCCATTCCCTTGAACCCTGTCAGTTACTACAGGCTTCAAGGGTGCCCAGAGAGCAGAGCCATTTTGGGGATGGGGTCTGTGTTGCTTAAATTCCCCCACCACATTCTGCGGTGCTGCTTCGAGTGAGTGGGAGCCATTTTGGGGAGGTGGAGAGGAGCAAGCTCCTAGTCAGTGGGGCAGCTTGGAGGAGAGAAGGAGAGAGCAGGGCTATATTCTCAAAGAGTTATCACGACTCAGGACTGGTAACCTAACAACATGAGGACTAAATACTAGGACTACGACACCAACACAGAGAGCTAGTTTCACAGCAATTCCATGGTAACAGACACAGGCAAATAAATCAGCTATTTAACAGGTTTCATAAAACCGTATTGCCTCTATATTCAAAGAATGTTTGTCCATATGTAAACCAATATTGAACCTATTGCAGGAGTGGCCAATTTGGAGGATAACTTGGAAGAGACAGCATGGCCGACAGTAACAAAACAGAAACCTTGGGCCAAAACCAAACGGACAGTGTCCCTTTAGGCAAACCAACATACTCAAACAAGTCTATTTTTAAAATCACTTATATTGTTGCCATTTTTGACACTGGTACTGCCAGCCACTGTTACCACCAGCAAATCTGGGGAGACAGAACAAGAGTTTTATTTTTTGTTTGTTTGTTTGTTTTCGGGGGGGGGGAGGGGGAAGCAGTGAAAAGATTTTAATGAATTTTGTTTCTAACCCACCCAATGCAAAGCAACCAGCATATTATGCATTCCTCAAATGGAATGGCACTGGATATGCATAGTCAGTGCTCCGGTCTTTCATTCTCTGCGTGCTCTTGTTAGCCAGACTACTTGCAGTGCTTAGATACTACAGAGCGGGGCACTACACAAATATCTGAAGATAACTGATTAGGTCTATTACTGAAGCTGCAATGCAAGGGAGCTTTCAAGGGAAGGGAAGCCCATCATCCTGCACAGATGACCCTGGACTCTACTGAAGCTCTCAGGAAATCCATCAGGACTGGGGTTAAACCTTCACTCATTCTGCAAGAGGGCAAATCCTGGTCCCCAGCAGAACGATCCAGGGGAAACTTCACAATTTGCTCTCTCCTGTGTTTTTTCGGTGGAGACTGAGGAATCTGGCCCAACATAATGAAATGAAAGCATGACAAGGAGATCTACTGGTGAGGTCTATGAAGAGAATCCCAAGGCAAGAGGCGGAAGCCCCATTGCTTGACACACTTAAAACAAGAGCAGACAAGCACTAGTAAAAACGTACTAGGGAACAATCCTGAACCGGGCCCTGTGAGATGGACAGGGTGACCCAAGAAACCTTTTACATCTCCAACTTCTATCAGTCCAATAAGCAGCATAATGGTGAAGTGTGAACTGGATCTAAACAACGTATTCAGATGTAATAATCTAGGAGATGCTACGCAGGTAATGAAAGCTGTATTTTTAAAGGTAACTTGAGGTGGACATGGTCCTTTTCAAACAGGGTTTGCTCCTTCACAGCCCATCTCCACATGCAGAGATGTCAGAAAGCTGGTCATAATATTCCATTTCGACAAACTGAGATGTTAGCAGCAGATGAACAAGACCTCACCATATCACTGTTAATAGTTCAGCGTTAGACCCTCAGCTGGTGTAAATCAGTACTGATCTACGCCAGCTACAAACATGGCCCCGAGGACACTTGTATCAGATTGCAGCAATCACTCTTATCAAATCAAAACTCAACCACAGTCACCACACAATGGAATCAGATACCACAATTATTTCTTATTCTAAATAGATTTCAGAATCTCACTCTGGCCACTGGGAATGGCGGGCAGGGGATGGATCACTTGATGATTACCTGTTCTGTTCATTCCCTCTAATGCACCTGGCATTGGGCACTGTCAGTAGACAGGATACTGGGCTAGACGGACCTTTGGTCTGAACCAGTATGGCCGTTCTCATGTTTCTTATGTTCACATCTCAGATACCACTATGGGTAAAAGTCATCTTATTAAAAGGTAACCATTGGAGATCACTCAAATGTGAAAGGAAGGGTCATAACCTGACAAGTGAGAATAAATACCAATTATATTCAGGAGGAGACACTAAGTTTTTGTTTCCTGTTAATAAATTCATATACAATGGTCATGCTTGAAAAGTTGCCAATTACTTCAGTTAGGGCCTGACTCAAAGCTCACTGAAGTCAGTGGATTTTGGCTCAGGCCCATAATGCTTTAGACAACTAAACAATCTTACTGAATATTTGCAACATTCTAGGTATTTACTATAGATTGAGGTCAACTTATCTCTGCAATTCTTAATTTTTTTCATATTGCAAACTACAACTTAACATAGAGATTGTCTCCCTGACAACTCCTGCCTCCCATTCACAATTCCTCTGACAACTAGAGCAATTGCTTACATGGAAAAGTCATAGCAGGGAATTATTTAATGTATTGTAGCCGTCTTTTATGTGGTCTTTTCATATGATATTCTGCAGACCACCAATGAGACAATCACTACATCATCTAAGGCAAAACGGGAAGTTTCTAAGGCCTGGTCTACACTAGGAGGTTATGTCGAATTTAGCAGCGTTAAATCGAATTAACCCTGCACCCGTCCACACAACAAAGCTATTTAGTTCGACATACGGGTCTCTTAAATTCGATTTCTGTACTCCTCCCCAATGAGGGGAGTAGCGCTAAATTCGACATGGCCATGTCGAATTAGGGTAGGTGTGGATGGAAATCGACGCTAATAGCTCCGGGAGCTATCCCACAGTGCACCACTCTGTTGACGCTCTGGACAGCAGTCCGAGCTCGGATGCTCTGACCAGCCACACAGGAAAAGCCCCGGGAAAATTTGAATTTCTTTTCCTGTCTGGGCAGTTTGAATCTCATTTCCTGTTTGGACATCGTGGCAAGCTCAGCAGCACTGGCAACGATGCAGAGCTCTCCAGCAGAGGTGACCATGCAATCGCAGAACAGAAAGAGGGCCCCAGCATGGACTGATCGGGAAGTCTTGGATCTGATCGTTGTGTGGGGCGATGAGTCCGTGCTTTCGGAGCTGCGCTCGAAAAGACGGAACGCAAAGATCTACGAGAAGATCTCAAAAGCCATGACAGAGAGAGGATACAGCCGGGATGCAACACAGTGCCGCGTGAAAATCAAGGAGCTGAGACAAGGCTACCAGAAGACCAAAGAGGCAAACAGACGCTCCGGATCCCAGCCCCAGACATGCCGTTTCTACGAGGCACTGCATTCCATTTTAGGTGCGGCCGCCACCACTACCCCACCACTGACCGTGGACTCTGAGGATGGGATTTTGTCGAGGGCCACTTCCTCGGAGATGTTAGCGGACGGGGAAGATGAGGAAGGAGATGAGGAGGACGAGGCAGTCGACAGCGCTTACAACGCTGATTTCCCCGACAGCCAGGATCTCTTCATCACCCTCACAGAGATCCCCTACCAACCGTCCCCAGGCGTTAACCCGGAGCCAGAATCAGGGGAAGGATCAGTCGGTAAGTGTTTAAAACATGTAAACATTTATTTTGAACAGAACAGGAATATTAACAATATTAACAATGGGTTTTTCATTATTAGTTTGCCCTAGGCGCTTAACGTTTTAGTCCTTGGCAGTGCAACTACTGCAAAAGAATCAAACAATGTCCGGTTTATGATGATTAGTTTGCCCTAGGCACTCTACTTTTTAGTCCTTGCCAGTGCAGCTACTGGAAAAGAAGGTCTATATGTCCGGGGATAGAGCTAAAATCCTCATGGGACATCTCCACGAAGCTCTCCTGGAGGTAATTAGAAAGCCTTTGCATGAGGTTCCTGGGGAGAGCGGCCTTATTGGGTCCTCCGTGGTGGGAAACTTTTCCACGCCAGGCTATCATCAAGTACTCCGGGATCATTGCCTTGCAGAGCATGGCGGCATACGGCCCTGGTTTTTGCTGGCTTTCACGCAGCATACGGTCTTTCTCTGTCCCAGAAATCCTCAGCAGAGTGATGTCGCTCATGGTGACCTGCTTTGAATTAGGGGAATGTTACTGTTGGGACTGCTTGCCTGTTCCTTTACAGAACTGTAACCAGCGGTTTACAGCCACGTGGTGGAGGCGGGAGAGGGGCAGCATACAGGGATCTTTCCCGGGGACAGCCGCAAGGGGGTGGGACAGGGGCAGAGTTCATGCTTGCCGGATTGCCAGCAGCAGGAACTGGCCAACGCTAGGAGCATTGCTTTGAATGTGAAAGGAGGGCACTGCTATAATTTAAGTTTTAAGCAGCCAAAAGTCTACGGCTTACCATGTCAGCCTGCTACCCGAATTCCACTGTCCTGCCCCGCTTGTCTGATCTCCAGCGCAAGACCCCAGGCACTGAATGCGGAGGCCGAAAATTCGACCTTGTCCTGAGTGCGCATGTGATAGGTGCTGTGCATGGTCTTCTTCACAGAGAAAGATTATGTTCATTGTTCACAAAAAATTATCTTTGTGAGGAATTCACTCTCTTTTTCCCATCCCACAGCTACGACTGTCTCCCGACCTACCCTGGCATCCCCCTCCCAGAGGCTGGCGCAGATTAGGCGTAGAAAGAAAAGGACACGGGACGACATGTTCTCAGAACTTATGGGCTGCTCCCGAGCCGCGGCTGCCCAGCAGACCCAGTGGAGGGAGAACATGTCCCAAATCCATCGATCACACATTGAACGGGAGGAGAGGTGGCGTCAGGAAGACCAGCAGGCGACTCAAACGCTGCTTGGACTAATGAGGGAGCAAACGGACACGCTCCGGCGCCTTGTGGATGTTCTGCAGGACCGGAGGCAGGAGGACAGAGCCCCGCTGCAGTCTCTCTCTAACCGCCCTCCCCCGCCACAAAGTCCCATACCCCCCTCACCCAAGGTCCCAAGAAGGAGGGGCGGCAGGGGCCGTGACTCCACCCTTGCAGACTGCTCGAGTACCAGAAGGCTCTCATTCCCCAAAATTTGATAAGTCCTTTCCTTCCCGCCTCACCCAAGCCCCCGTCCCAGTTTCATCCCCTAACTGTGTAGTTGCTAATAAAAAATACGTTTCTGTTAATTACTGTTTCCATCATGTTCTTTTACAGGAGAGTGTGTTTGAAGGGTGGAAGGCGGTTGGTAATTGGAGAGGACAGTCACCTTTACCAGGGTACAGACACGGGGGCAGGTTCAGCAGCAGGTCACACACACATTGCAGTCACTAGGCACCCTGGTCAGTCTGGGAGGTGGTTTTCATGTTCTGTGTGGGGGTGGGCTATGTGACTTTGTGGCGGGGGAGGGCGGTTAGAGATCTTATGCAGCGGTTCTTATTCTGGATCACAGAGCCACGCAGCAGTGGATCTGTAGCCGTCCTCCCCCGCCACAAAGTCACATAGCTCCCACACACAGAGTCCCGAAAAGGAGGGGTGGCAGGCTCCGTTGAAACAACCAGTCCAGCACTGCGGACCGCTCTAGGAGCTGGAGCCAGTCATTCCTCGAGTTTATAAGCGTTCTTTCCATCACTACGCCCGCTCCCCACCACAGTCTGCGTCCCAGTTTCAACCCTTTACCGCGAAACCCGTAATAAAGACAGGTGTTCATTAACAAAGTTCCATGTATTTTATTTTTAAACGTGTGTTGGAAGGGGGGGGACGGGGTATGTAGCTGCAGAGGATAGTCAACATAAACTGGGTAAAGAAACGGGGGCAGGTTCAGCTTCTCTTTAAACAAAGTTAATAGTCACAGGTTACCCTGCTCACTGAGGAACCTAGCTTTCAAAGCCTCCCGGATGCACAGTGCGTCCCGCTGGGCTCTTCTAATCGCACGGCTGTCTGGCTGGGCGTAATCAGCAGCCAGGCTATTTGCCTCAACCTCCCATCCCGCCATAAAGGTCTCCCCCTTGCTCTCACAGAGACTGTGGAGCACACAGCAAGCTGCAATAACAATGGGGATATTGGTTTCGCTGAGATCAGAGCGAGTCAGTAAGCTTCTCCATCTCCCCTTGAGACGTCCAAAAGCACACTCCACCACCATTCTGCACTTGCTGAGACGGTAGTTGAAGAGTTCTTTTTCAGTGTCCAGGGCGCCTGTATAGGGCTTCATGAGCCAGGGCATTAGCGGGTAGGCTGGGTCCCCGAGGATCACTATAGGCATCTCCACATCCCCAACAGTTATTTTGTGGTCCGGGAAGTAAATACCTTCCTGCAGCCGTCTAAACAGACCAGAGTTCCTGAAAACACGAGCGTCATGAACCTTGCCCGGCCATCCGACGTTGATGTTTGTAAAACGTCCCCTATGGTCCACCAGTGCTTGCAGCACCATTGAAAAGTAGCCCTTTCAGTTAATGTACTGGCTGGCCTGGTGGTCCGGTCCCAGGATAGGGATGTGAGTTCCATCTATAGCCCCACCGCAGTTTGGGAATCCCATCGCGGCGAAGCCATCTATGATGACCTGCACGTTTCCAAGGGTCACTACCTTTGACAGCAGTAGCTCAACGATTGCGTTGGCTACTTGCATCACAGCAACCCCCACGGTAGATTTGCCCACGCCAAAGTGGTTCGCGACTGACCGGTAGCTGTCTGGCGTTGCAAGCTTCCAGAGGGCTATGGCTACTCGCTTCTGGACAGTCAGGGCTGCTCGCATCCAGGTGTCCTTGCGCTTCAGGGTAGGGGACAGCAGCTCACAAAGTTCCAGGAAAGTTCCCTTCCGCATGCGAAAGTTTCGCAGCCACTGTGATTCATCCCAGACCTGCAGCACTATGCGGTCCCACCAGTCCGTGCTTGTTTCCCGGGCCCAGAATCGCCATTCCACAGCATCAACATGACCCATTGCCACCATGATGTTCACGGCGCGGGGTCCCGTGCTTTGCGAGAGGTCTGTGCCACTCTCAGACTTCATGTCCTCACCGCAATGCCGTAACCTCCTCGCCCGATTTCTCAGCATCTGCCTCTGGAAAAGGTGGACGATAAGGTGCGAGGTGTTGACAACGGCCATAACTGCAGCGATGGTCGCAGCAGGCTCCATGCTCGCAGTGCTGTGGCATCCGTGCTGTCACTCACCAGAAAAGCGCGCGAAATGAAATGATTGCCCGCCGGCGCTTTCAGGGAGGGAGGGCGGGAGTGACGGTTGGATGATGACAGTTACCCAAAACCACCCTCGACACATTTTTTTCCCCAGCAGGCATTGGGGGCTCGACCCAGAATTCCAATGGGCAGCGGGGACTGCGGGAACTGCGGGATAGCTGCCCACAGTGCACCACTTCCAATGTCGACGCTTGCCCCGTTAGTGTGGACTCACAAAGTCGAATTACTGCCCTTAGTGTGGATACACACGTTCGACTTTGTAATATCGATTCCACATATTCGATTTAAGTAAAATCGAATTACTCTCATAGTGTAGACATACCCTAAGAGTGGCAACTGTGTAGCATGGACATAAAGTATACTCTTCTGACCCTTAAAAGTGTAATTTCCCTAGCAGAAAATGCTCCCTTATTCATTAACATCAAAGAGTCACTAATGGTGCCACTAGACATCAAGTAGCAGTTTTTTCAGGAATCTGGCATATTCTTCACTGTCACAGCTTTCAGACAAGTACAGCATTCAGCTGAATAGCTTTTTCAACAAATGATACGGCACAGCCTTGACACAAAAATACTTGCACCTCGTCAATCATTCACTCGCCATCAAGTTCAAGTGCTCATCTTCACAGAGATGGATTTGAGCCGCAATGCAGTTAGGGAATGCTAAATATGCAACTTCAGAGGGGGAAAATGAATGTGAGTAAAATACCAAGCCAAAGTGGCACATCACAAAAGTCATGATTTCATTTGTACAGTAACTAGGCAAAGCAACTTCTGTAGCATGTGGAAATTCAGATATTAGCTATACAGAACAAAAGCAAAGCAACATGTGCCAAAGATCCAGCCACAAGCTGGTGACCTAAAATATCCCAGCCCAGAGGTTAGATACTCTTTTATCTATCCAGGTTGTTACATGGCAGCCACCACACGAATAGGTCATACCAAGTCAAGCCTTTTATCACCAGAGAGGAGAGCAGTTCCTGGATTGTTCCTAACACCCAAATTATTTGTTTCACATAGCTATCAAAGAAATACAATTTGCGCAGTGGGTTCCGTGGCTGCTCATTGCTTTCTCCAGCCAATTCCATTCAGACTGAAGTTACGACCAAAGTTAGCCAGCCCGTCTTGAATTATTCAAGTAAAATCATAACATTTTACAAGTGTGCTGACCAGGAATGCTTTACTCAGATAACTCAAAACACACCCAAGGTGCTCAGGAGCTGGAAGTTTAGCCAAGCCATAGAAGGCTTAGCCTTGGATTTCCAGAGGAATTAAATTTAATGGAAGTTGAGTGTTTAATTCCCTTAGGCCCCTTTGACAATCCCAGTCCTAATGGACAGGAACAGTGAACATGAAATCTTAGCTTAGTAGTGTCAGCTACAGCACGGCTGTGATTCAAGGAACTCAGAAACTCCACAAGCCAAATTTTTGGGGATTTCTATTTTTTTACTTTTCTTTTTACTTTTCCCTTTAATAAAGGGAGAAACTAAGCAACTGTTCCCCCTAGGCCACAGCCAGAGCATTCCAATGAGTACCAGCTCCTTCACCTCCAAAACACAGATCTGTGTAATTCTAAGGTGGAGAAGGAAGGGGAGAGACATGTTTTTGGTTATAGTATTTGGTTTATGTAAAAGGAGCTTTGGAAGAACAGGTTTAGCACTTTACGGCCGATACACAAAAAGCAAAAATTGTGATTTTGGCCCACAATAAACAGACTGAAGTGATCCATTAGATTTGCCAGCAGTCATTCGGTCAAATGATTCATTTACCATCTAAGTGCCTGTGAGCAGAAATATGCTACAGTTGGTCACATAAGTAGGTGAGAACTGCCTGTTCTAAGGCACATCTGGAAATGCTATGTTTTCTCACCACACTACCTGCTAATTCCACACTTATGACAGTGGTACATAATCAGTAAGCAGGGAATGTTTGCCCTGTGCAGAGTTCTGGTAAGAAAGAGTGGAACCAAGTGACCAACCAGAAATCTATTAGGCAATATATATTTTAAAGGAAGTGAGAAAAAAACTGGATTCCTTGCCTCCTCCTCCATTCCAATCTGCCTCATTTCTCTCTGGAGAGTTTCCCTGCTTTTGATCCTTTGCTCACCAGTCCAAGAGACACAGAAATCAAAATGCTGCCCTATGTGTTCGCTTAAATATCTTTAGATGACTTATCCTGACTTGGGAACCTCTGAGATCCTGTGACTTCTCCCAGCCTTGCAGATCCTTTGTCATGACACCTGTCCTACCTGAGAAGGGCTGCTGCAGAGCTGATCAGAAAATGGGTTCTCCCCCCCCATGGAAATTTTATGCAAATGAAATGACAAAAATATTTTTAACGTTTTCCATGGAAAATTACAACTTTTCAGGAGAAAAAAATCAAAACCCAAAAATCCAAAATATTTTGGCTGAAAACAGAAATATTTTGATTTTGGAAGTGCTACACCAGGGTGCTTCATCAGAGATGTAGTTTTGGTTGGTCATGCACCTATTCCCCTCTCCAGCCCAGGCTCGCTGGTTGGACTAACTCTCCCACCATGCACCATGGTCTCCCTTCTTGGTGAGGAAAGGCAAGCATCATGACAGTTGGACCAGGGAATGTTTAGTGCATCTTGGGAGAGGAAGTCCTGCTAGGAAGTCCACAAAGAAGAATGGGAGCCACAGGAGCTCACACTACAATTCCCATAAGGCACTGTGGCCACATTTCAGAATCAAAATATTTTGGTTTTCAGACAAAATATTTCAGTTTCCCTGGCATTCAGCTTTTTGACCAAAAAAGTCTACATTAAAAAAAAAAAAAAAGATTCACAAAAAGATTCTTTAGTTGAAAACCCAATTTTCTGTTGAAAAACAATTTCAACAGAAAATTTTTCCACCTGTTCTACTTGGGTACATCTCCCCTCACACCCAAAGCTCATAAATACTGCTCCTATACCTGCCAAGTAAATCATTTCAGAAGACTAAGAGGTCTCTCTCCCATTACGCTTGCTGTCTTACTGTAGACACTGCGGGGCAAGCCCACATGGCTGACTTTTAACTGATTTGTTGTCAGGTACATTTTCAATAATATTTAAGGCCTCTATTAATATTCTTCTTACCTATGCTATTAGCTACCATAGGCAATGAGGGCATTTAAAAGAGAATTCAACCAAGAATTGGTTTCTGAGCCAGTATGCAAAGTCCCTAGGTTATTGATTCCTGGTTGTAATATGCCATTGAACAATCTGATCTGATGAACTCAATTAAAACAGTCCTTTAATTTAGTGCCACTCATTCATTACCATGTGGCATTCTTAACGGCCACATGCTGTTAGCTATTTATCTCACTTCACAGTTTTCAGGACCCCCTTTCATAGACCAGGCTGCCATGTACTGTATTTGCTCACAGTCAGAAGCCACATGCATTAACCCAAGAAATCACTGCAGTCTTCAAATAGATTTTGAATAAAGCAGAGTCCACTTAACAGCGCCTTAACACAAGGCACACCAGCCTAGAGGAGAACACATCCAGTGCAATACATTCCAAGCACCCTGAGCAATGGATAACCGGCACCACACATTGTAAAAGTCTGTTTAAATGATACATCTGGGGTCTGCCTGCAAGTTTAGTGACAGCAGAAAACAGAGGTGCAAGTCTGGGGTAGTGTGAATATTTACTTCAGTTCTGATACTTCATACTCCTATTTGCCCCTAGAAATGCCCAGCACTGTGCTTCCCCTTTCACAGTCGCTTGTAACACATAGGTTCCTATTGCATTTCTGCCCCACTGTAACCAAAATATCCCTCTAAGTCCCCATGTTTAAGGCGGGTCTTTCAGAACTGAAGGCTAGCCCTGCAGAGGTGAAGAACATTACAGCAAGTCACTTAGCTCTCAGGCAATGGTATTTTGCTCTTGGTTCTAAATGCCTTTGCTGCAGCTCAGATTTTCATCCTATTATTTCAAATGGTAGGAACTGGGCCATTACTCACTTTCACTCCATTGCCATTATTACAAAGCAGCATCTCTTTAAATGGTGCCAGGCTTAGTCACTCCAAACAGAAGAAGGGATTATGGTAGGGTGCCCGCTTGCTCACCGCTGCCCTCATTTCATCAGCCATTTACCAACTCATTCTTCAGTAAGAGAAATAAAATCAGTGGTAGGCGGAGCTCTAGCGGTACATTTAGCTTTTCTGGCGTGACACAGGTAGTAACACAGCTGAGATCAAACAGTTGTGTCTTTTCTCCAGAGCCAGCTTGGCTGTGGTATAGCTGCCTCTCAGTTAGAGGCTGGAATGTTTCTGGCAAGGCGTGAGCATCTCTTTCCAAGATGGAACGTGCCTGCTGGTAGCTTTGGTATTTAAAAAGTATTCACTTTCTTCTTAGTAACTTGCTTCATTCTTAACCCAAGTCCCAGCTAACTGTATGACGAGAAAGGCACAGCCTGACCATTGAGTTAGGAATAAGCCCATGAGTGTAGGGAAAACTCTGGACAGATTATTAAACCTGGTTGTGACACCACTTACACTGTTTTATAGACTATAAACCCTCCCATGCATTGCAGTAAGTGCTTCCCTGCTAGTCCCTTGAAAAAGGAGGGGAATGCTGGCCTCACAGCTACAGTGAGTCTCCTCTGACCTTGGTTCCATATAGTCTGTGCTTGATGTTAAGCAATTCATTTCACCCCTCAGTATCTCTGTCACTGACCTGTAAATCTGGGATAACAGCCGTTGTCTTCTTCACAGAGATTTTACAAAGCTTAATTAGTTTGTGTTTTGAGATCCTCTGCAGGGAGGCACTTGGGGGTACAGGTCATCCTGAAGTTTTGCACTATGAAGGATGGGGACTGTTTCAGCCTTGTTCTACTTTATGAAAAAATTAAGTTTAATCCATTCATTTGTTTTATACTAATATGGAGCTATAGGGAATTTCGGTGTGGCCTGCATGTCTCCAGAAAAGTTGAGCCTCACTGTTCCAATAAGTCAGCAATAATTATGTTCATATGGCACCAGAAATTTGATCTTTGCCTATTCTAGTATTTGACAGAACTCCTGATCTGGGGGTCACTGTGTTAATAAAGGAGTGTGCCTTTATCCTCTTCCCTTACTCATATTATATTCTTTGAGAGAGGGAACATTTTTAGGGTTTAGAACAGAGGATTGGGAGTCATGGCCTTTGAGTTCTTTGGCTTTGCCACAGCTTTCCTGCCTGTTACTTAGTAGCATACTCAGTATCATGTTCAGAGAATACCTGTCTAAACTGTCTGTCTCCATGTCTCTCTCTAGCCTACATCCTGTTAGAGTCCATGCAGAATCCATAAAACAGCACTATGCCACTCTTAGTTCACTAGACCATCCCTTCTAACCAGTACATTTCTCCTACAAGATTAATCTTTGCTGTGGTGGGCCTTTCCTGGCTGGAAAGTTTTGCACCTCATTGCATCGAAGCCACTCTTCACACATTGCAATTATCAAACTCAGAGGCCTGGTTTTCAGTTTAAAGCCAAACAACCTGCAACATCTCCCTTTGTACAGAAATCAGCAGCACTTGGCTGGCAGGTAATATATTGATTTTCAGATACTGTAGCTGGTGTTTAAAAACACTATACATAGGAGACCTTTCATATTCAAGTGAGCGTCTCATGCCCTAATGCACTCGTTGTATGTCGTATTGTACAAACTGCTAATACATAAGTAACTCTATAAATAAGGAGGTGCCAGAGAGACACTTTTCATGTTGCACCACATGGCCCTTTGCCAGTAGAGGCTTGAGATATTAGTTCTGTAGATGCATTTAGATCACTATTAAATATGTGATTGTTTAGTCTGTATTGCTGAATATTCGCTCTGCTCCATTAACCCTTTGGAGTCTGCAGATAAGACACGCAGGGTAGGATTTTCCAAAGCACTCCGCTCCCATTGAAGTCAATTGTAAAACTCCAATTGAAACCCACAGTTTGCACTGCTTCCTAATCAATGCAGAGGTACAGCCCAGCAGTGTTCTTTAGACTTTATATAGGAACCATATTAGAAAAAAAATAATAAGGCAATTCAGAGCAAGTTGGGATGATTATTTCCCTCTTCAGCTTGTTAAAACTTTCAAAAACCTTGGTCTTTCTCTAGGTTGGAGTAAGGCATACGGTGTTTTCCCCCAGCAACTGTAGAGACTTAAGGTTGCCACTAGTGTTAATGACTGTTACCTGCTTACTCCATCTGAGCAAAGAGAGTAAAATTAGTTTCCTCAGCAGACAGTAGCATCTCTGTGTAGTCTGCCTCACTAACACACTATAATAATATATCACATATTGTGAAGGGGTATACAAACCCCACACTAGGACAGAAGGGGTTAAAAGACAATACTGTGCCCAGCTAGCCCCGCCTCTCCACCCCTGCAGAGCATGCTCCAGCTGGAAACAGGGTTAAAAAGGGAGCAACCCAGATCAGACTGGGGAAGGAGTGCAGACTTGCCCTGCAGGCTCCTGCGCAAGTGGCTAGACATGCCTCTCTGATACACTAGGGCTGGATCCCAAGCAGGGGTGTAGCCACAGGTGGTCCTGGGTAGCATCCAGGCCCACACAAATCTGAGCAGGGGTGTAGTGCTGCCACAGCGGCCCGGAGCATCACTCGGGCACCTGAAATCCAAGATGGAGCTCTGCGCTCGCCCTTCAGAAAGCTACGCTCCAGCAGCTTTGCCTTGCCATTTTCTGAGCTGTCCCATGCACGTTCCCAGCTCAGCAGGTGAAGCCCTGTGTCTGGGGGCTCAGGGCTAGGAAGAGGGCATGGCGTCAGGGGAGAAGCTGAACTAGCATGGTCTGTCATTGCCTATCCACTCAAAAGTCGGGGCCCACCCAAATTTCAACTCCTAGCTACGCCACTGATGCCAAGCCCGGTTGGGGCTGATTGATTGATTTCCTTTCTATTTTTTCTTGTTCCTTATCGGGGACCAGAAGCAGAGAGAGCAGTGGTAGGAAGTGATCCAAGGAGGGTAACACAGTAGGGTGCACCCCACTCCCCAGAGGTCAAAGCTGCTGACCCTCCTAGGCCCTTAGGTTGGAGCCCAGTGGAGTGGGTGGGCACAGGCTCCCCCGCTGAGTGGACGATAACCACTAGGCCACCTAGCCACCGAGGACCCTACTACATGTACGTATGGCACCTTATGTCTCAAAGCAGCTCACAAAATTGAATTGATATACAAACCAGATACAGCCAGCACTTCATTCACCACTGGAAAGCAGCCTCCCACAGCGTGAAGCACGGTCACTTTAACACTACACTGCAGTTTTAACCAGCAAATGAAGAATGATGCTGCATCCAACTGAAAACGCAGGCAGAACTTAGAGAGGCTGAATGTAATAAGCCAAGCTGGATTACGGTTACGCACGGGGGTGAACCCCCACATGCATACTTCCAAAAAGCACCACGTGTTAATGGCCACAACTGATGGAGTCCTCAGCGTAGCAACTCTCAGGAAAGAGAGCAGAACAGTTGGCAGCACAATGCCGGGGCAACTGGATCACTACTGATACACAGGGCAAGAAAGCCACCCACAAAACAACCACATCACTTCCTGCAACACCTGATACTGACCCAGTCTGACCCTGCTTCCTGCAGGGGCCACCCAAGGAACTACCCATTATTGTTGGAATGAGGCTTTTAAAGAGGGGTTAAGTAAGCAGGGGGAGGAGGGAGGCTCCAGATAACACAAAAAGTCCTGTTGCTTCTAATACCTTGTCATTAGATGCTATGAATACTGTAGTACGATGGACCGTTGCTCTGCACCAAGGGCACCTGGTGCAATCCCCAGCAGTATGAAATATGCAGGCTGTTACATTTTACATGCTGCCGTCACTTTCCTGCTGCTTCAGGAACAAGACAATAGTCCAAGGAGAACGCTGCTGCAATCTTTCCTCTTGCTCTTTTGAATACCCTTAAGCAGCACCGCTCTCAGCCAAATGCCAAGCAAACTGGGCTTTCATCCTCCATGGCAGCATTTCTCTCAGAGGAAAGCACATCAAAGCTGTCAGTCCAGCTTGCACATCATCATTCACTGAGAAGTCACCAGCTCCCTCCTCCCCCCACCTGTCCCACAACAACTGAGCAACTTTGCCACATCTGTGTCAGCCCCCGAAAGCAACGTGGAAGAGCCCACAGCCAAAGCAACAGCTGCAGCAGCTGCTGTCACCATTGGTCAGAGGAAAAGGCTGACAATACAGTACCTCTATTTCTTCTCCATTGTTATTTACTGTATTACAGTAGAGCTCAGAGGCCCCAGCCAAGATTGGTGCTAGATGCCCTACATACACACAATAAGAGACAGGGGTGTAGGGATAACTTAGCCGACTTAGACCTGAAGAAGAGCTTAGTGTAAGCTCTGCAGCTTGTCTCTCTCACCAACAGAAGCTGGTCCAATGAAAGATATTACCTCACTCCCCTTGCCTCTCTGGCTTAGATAACTTAGCTTGAGCAGGTCCAAGTTAAACTGAAACAATTAACTATTGTGAATATGTTTATAGTAAATAGGGGAGGCAAAAACTAACCATTGTGGGAATGTTTATATTAAACAACATAGGCAGAAACACACTGAACTGATAAACTTGCCTTACACAATCTGCAAAATGACTGGTCCTTACATGTGAGAAGTATAGAGTTTAGTAGCTTAGAAAGATGTATATAAACTGTGTAGTGCGAGACTTGAATTGGAACTGTGGTATCACCCTGCACCTAAACCCGCTGTGTCTGGCTCTGGCCAGCATAGGCAAAGAGCTGTCACATGCCTAATAAAGTTACCTGAGTAACAAGCTAGAGCCAAACTGAGTTTTTTGGATCACAGACAACTGGACAAACTGTTCTTCCAGAGGTGGACAAGGTGTTCTGGATAAGTCAAGTGGAAAGGTCTCAGAGGGAATCTCAACAAATACCTGCCCCCCAGAGCTTACAATTTAATTATATGAGACAGAGGAAGGATTAGTATCTCCATTGCACAGATGGGGAACTGAGGCAGAGAGAAGCTAAGTGACTTGTCCAAGGTCACGTAGGAAGTCAGTGGCAGAACCTAGAGACTGAACCCAAAACTCTCAACTCACACTCTAGTGCTTTCACCATAGGACCATTCTTCCATCGCATCTGAGTGGGATGAGCTAGAACTGCAGCCGGTCATAATGGCAATCCTCACCCTGGGGCACAGGAGGAAATAATCAGGCTGTGAGCATCTTTCATTGTTGCTTGTAGTTAGCAGAGTTTTCATTTTATGCGTCTTTTGAACCAGTATCTTTTGTGCAGGTGGAACCATTGGTAGAGAACTTCCTGGGGAACCTGGTAAAAGGCAACAGTGACATTCCATGGCACTCTCACTACAAGCAATATGACAGTTGCAAAGCAACACCCATCAGCAAGGCCTGTAGCCCATCTGGAAGCCCTCGTGAGGCAGTATATTCAGAACAAGACATTTCTTTCCCTTCCCTTTATTTTTAGGTGAACCAGAAACTGGTGAAAGGTGGCAGATAACTTCACACTCCAAGGCAGTCTTTCGTATCAACCGAAAACACACCACACAGGCAGCAGCACCCGCTTTGTATGATGAACCTATGTCCTGTGGTGGAGCTATCACTTTCAAGGGCAAGTTCTTCATGCCTATACATTTCTTGCCTCCTCTGTGGAGACTGCTACCGACAGGACTAAGACCAAAGAGCTGTCAGACAGCACTGACGTTCCCGTCGCCACTGTCCTGGGCAAGATTTGAACCATGGACTTTTAGGCTCTGTATCCTAGAATCCAAGCTGCCTCATTCGTTCTCATTTTTCTTTGCTGAGAAGTCAAACATAAAATGCACCAGCCATCCTCTCCCCACTTAATCCCGGTTACAACAGGGGCTTCTCATGAAGTCTGAAAAAGAGTCAGCTGTTAGGGAGGCTTTGGGGAGCTATTTTCCCATCATACCCAACCCCATCAGGGTCCCAACTTCCCTCTTCCACCCCCTGCATCCCTCCAAATCTCTCCTCTCCAGGGTCCTTGACCCTGTCCCCCATGCCCACATCAGGATCCCAGGTCCCAATTCTTGCATCTGGATGAGCTTCAGGGAGCAAAAGGAAGGGGATTTTCAGCCTCTTCTGTGCTTTGTTTGGTTACAACCGCTCAGGGCTAGCTTTGCATTACTGTAGCATTTAAAGGCCCAAACCAGCACTGGGCCCCATTGTGCCAGTGCTGCACACACATATAGTATGAGAGTTTCTGCCCCCAAAGAGATTAGCCTGCATTGAAAACAAGAGGTAGCTAGGGGATGAAACAGACAGCAGGGGAGAGGCAGGGTTCAGGAAGAAGGTGTTTTCATGGACTGCACTTGCTCTAAACTGCACTCAGCTGCCTACAAGCAACAAAAAGGGGTTGTACAGAAACCATGAAGCAGGCTTTTGGTCCAGGAGAGGGCAGGAGCATGGCAATACAGCCCTCACCATCTAAGGAAGTTCAGATGCTCCACAGTGCCCTCGCAAGAGGCAGCTCTTAGCATTGGGAGAGTGACTCTGCAGTGGGGGCATAAGGGGATGCAGGGATTGAGAGGTGGCTCTGAATTTTACAACAGGCAAAGGCACTTATCTGCCTGAAGTTGGCTCCACTCTTTATGCTACTGGCTTCTTTAATTCTCAGAAGCCTGGAAAAGGCAAGAGGGACAGCTCTTGCTCAGCTTTCCATGCCTGCTTACAGCAAAGACCAATTTAATTTATAATCGGCACACCCCATGCACACACCCCTCTAGAACTTGCAGCAATCAAAGTCCACCCCACAGGGACATGCCATTTCCTCCAGATTGCAATATGGCCATTCATTTTCAGATGCCGGTGCCACTGTTCAAGATGACTAACGCACACTGGGAAATTACAGCTTAAAAAAAAAATAGCCCCATGTGCCAAGAGAAAGGGAGAAGCGCATGCCAAGCTCTGTTCCAAGAAGGTTATGTTAGAAAACTGGGCAGTGAGCTGAAAGGATAAGTTCAGATGCATAGACGCAGATGCAGCCCATGTACTTAACCTGGACGCCAACAAGCAATACAGAACAGCTCTGCAATTTACCCCAGAAGGGTGGGGAGCTGGAAGCTCTCTGCTGCCAAAATGCCCTTCAAATTGGCCAAAAGGTACATTTGGTTGCTTGTCAGTGCAGCAGATGCGGAATGGCCATCCTTTCTCTGCTCTGACCTCCTCAAGGACAGCGAGAGCCGCTTCCGAGAAGAAACCAAGGGACGTTGCAGCGGATTTTGTTTATTTTGTAGAAAAAGTTTTGCTTCTTGGCACTAGTTTCAGGATCAAGATTTTCCACCCAAATCTGCCAAGCAGATTTTGTCCCTTTAGTATTTTTCTTTTTTTTTTTTTTTTTTTTTTTTTTTAAGGAAAAGGTAGTGAGTTTAGGAGATTTTTAAACCATAAAGAGAGAGCAATTAATGTGTGCAATAGCAGCAAGAAACACACTAAGAAAAGAGTTAACAGCACTCAGAGGGAACTGAGCACATACTAACCAAGTCTGCGAGCCCAGATAGGGTACTTGCTCCCCAGGCCTGTATTCAACTCAGCATGTAGGTGCCCAAGTGGCTCGTGTGAGTACCCAGCTAAGTCATGTGCTGGCTCCAAGTGCCAGCTGGGGCACTACAGTGAAGAACATGGCAACCCAAACTTAGGTTGGAAAATGGAGTTCTTTGGAGGTAACGCTCTTGCCCTCCTCTCAGGCATGCAGCATGGAGGAGAGTCAACAGGAGCAGAAAGGGTGAGGTTGGAGGGAGGGCAGAGGCAGCTACAAACCACACCCCATCCCTCCCTCCAGGCCAAATGTGGAGCCTTGATTGTGAGCAGCTGGAGGGTTGGCGAGCGGGCAAGAGAGGAACCTGGGAACAGCAACTGGATACCACACGTCTCTCCTCAACTCAGTGAGAGTTACAGTGCAAAAGGCATTGTGCAAAAGACACCTTGTGTCCCTGCAATATCATAGAGATGATAGAGGGGGGGAGCTGGTCCTGGCCACCACCAGATAGGCCCCAGTCATGTGAAAACGCTACGGAGACATGTAAACAGATCTAGTTAGGCTGGAAAGGCTTCCTCCATTCTCTGATGTTACCTTCACTGGCTGAGAACTGAGCATTTGCTTTGTGGTTTAGTCACAATGGAAATTGTACCAAAGTCTCTGTTTCTCCTCACACCTGCATTAAGGATACTCCGTTAGGGTTTGACAAGTTACAAAAGATTTCCAAACTTGACTACAAAAATGGCATCTAGATACTTTTACCAAAACCACTTGTTAAACAGATAAGTGATGGGCTTTTAAAGTTACTTCTTGAAGTGAGCTGCTAAAATTTCAAATGATTTAAAACTGCTTGGGACACTGGAGCGATTCCGAGTAGAACTTATTTCCAGAGTCATTTTTTTTTTAATGGAATATTTATTTACTGAAATGGATGCCAGTTGTACGTGCTTTATGAACTCATTAGATTGGTACATGGCCAAATCCTGACCATATTTAGCGCTCTTGCTCCCTCGGTGATTTCCACTTCAGCTTAAGCTTCAGCCTAGACAACAAATCTGGCCACCTTGAAAGCCCTGGAGCTAAATTATCCTAGTGTAAAAATCCAGATTGAGGCCACTGGCACCAATGGAGTTATTCTGGATTGGCACCTAAGTGCAGGAGGGCAGAATTTCATCTGCGTGGGTATGCAACCCAACCGCTAGAGCTTCTTTGTACCTGTAAAATATCCATCTTCACACAATATGCCTCTGCCTACAAAAGCAATGTTGAACTCACCCTAACTGGTATTTCCAGCTTACTAAAATCCTCAGAAAGACCACAACGGTCATCATCTCAATCTTAGAACTTGTACTTATATGTAGTACCAGAAGACCTCCCCAGTATTCAAAAATTGCCAACACACTTTCTACTCCCTTTCCCCACCCTCCCAGCCTTTAGAAGACATGGCTTGATTAGTTTGCATGCACATATGTATATTAAAAAAAAAAAAACCACCTTAAAAGTGTAACCCTTCTGCCTATCTGAGTTGGCAGCAACAAGGGCCGGGTTCAGTATCTAGGGGTTCCGTTTCAATAACGCAATGCAAAACCGGCTCGAGCCCCCACCCAGTGACCTAGGACAATTACATACCACCCCCTGGGCACCTCTAAGAGGCAATACTTCCCCTCTCGCAGGCACGGAGTCTGAGTGTAGCAGAAAATGTTTAATAACATGAGGTAAACAACATCAGCATTAAATTGGAAAAACACCACAAACAGGATTCATAACACAAACCCTGAGCAAAAGACCCACCCCAGCAAATTGGGCCGTGTCCTTTCCCTTTGGTTCTTGAATCCAGCAACCCAAAAATCACCCAAAGTCCCAAAAGTCCAACAACCCAAAAGTCTCTGCCCCGGTCAGTGCAGCGCCAGAGTTCAAAAGTTTATCTGCAGGGTTTTACCCCCCCGCCCCAGCCTCGGTTGGAAATGGGGGGGGGAAAGGGGGCACACAGGGTGTTAAGGGGCACCTTACGTAGTACAAGGCCGACTGCCCGCCTCTCCGTGGGGTTCCGCTGCAGCCTTCACCACGAGCCACTCCACTCCACTCCACCAGCTGTCCCGTGAGCCGCTCCAGCCATCCCACAAACTGTTCCGCTCCACCAGCCGTCCCCACAAACTGCTCAGCTCCGCTCCGCTCGCCATTCCATGGGCCGCTCCACCAGCCATCCCACAAACTGCTCCACTCTGCCAGCCGTCCCGCAAACTGCTCCGCCAGCCGCTTAGCAATATAGCTTCAGGCTCCCCCACTAGTTAACACAGCACTCAGTGATCTCAGCTCTTAGTAACTTTAGCTCTTCAGTGATTTCAGCTCTTAGTGATTTCAGCTTGTAGTAGGGGAGCCCCAGTGCTGATGCACCATTGGCCCAAAGTGAATTCCGCGTAGCAGCCTGTAACTAGAGTCTCAATAGAATCAAAATTAGCTCTGCTATTCAACAGTGGAGAGAGAAGGTGGTGTAATTGGTGTTTCAGGCCCTCAAAGGGGGGGGAGGGGGGGCGCCATACCATCAGGTACAAATACCTGTCCCCATCCTCTCTCAATTCACTGTGTTTTGGAACCCATGTCCCTTGTCTAGCGATTGCTACTTAGGTGATGGTGAGACCCTCTGTCATAAAACAGTTTCATTGTCCTTGATTCACATAATCAGGGTAACAACACTTTATTTCTCCTGCCCCAATAACAGAGAAACTGGGGATCCCACAGCAGCCAAAGTGACCATTTGGGGCTGCCGTGGGCTCATGCTAGGCGGGGTGGGTGTGCCTATGCAAACAAGATCAGCCCCTGGAGTTCTTTTCCACACTCGCCATAATTCACCACCAGATGTCAGGGTAGACCTCATCCTGACTCTGCTTACAAAAGCAAGAGAAAACCAAGCCAGAGAGAGGAGTTTTGATTGAATTCTGACAGCATGAATCCTGAGGTCCCTTTTTATCTTTTGCAGGAGCAAGATCCAGAGTCCTGGGCCAGCTCTTCTAAAAGTTCTGGCTCACGTGCTTGCCAGCCTCCACATACTGGTCAACAGTTTCATGGTTTCAGCAGAATGTAGTTATCATGAGAGACCATGGTTGCAGAAGAAGAGGCAATCTCCCAGGTAGGTAGGCCCAAACCCATGAAGTACTTCGAATATCAGGACAGTGACCTTGAACTGGACTCTGTGCTCAATGGGAAAGCAGAGCAACTGTAGACGCTAAGTGGATGAGTAGTTCAGCTATGTATCAGCTAGAGCTTTTTTAGGGTGTCTTGCTTCTTTCCTAGTGTAACCCTTCTGCCCATCTAAGTTGGCAGCAACAAGGGCCGGGTTCTGTATCTAGGGGTTCCGTTTCAATAACACAATGCAAAACCGGCTCGAGCCCCCACCCAGTGACCTGGGACAATTACATACCACCCCCCTGGGTACCTCTAAGAGACAATACTTCCCCTCTCGCAAGCACGGAGTCTGAGTGTAGCAGAAAATGTTTAATAACATGAGGTAAACGACATCAGCATAAAATTGGAAAAACACCACAAAGAGGATTCATAACACAAACCATGAGCAAAACCCACCCCAGCAAATTGGGCTGTGTCCTTTCCCTTTGGTTCTTGAATCCAGCAACCCAAAAATCACCCAGAGTCCCCAAAGTCCAACATCCCCAAAGTCTCTGGGGTCCAGCAACCACCCAAAGTCCCAAAAGTCCAATAACCCCCAAAGTCTCTGCCCCTGGTCAGTGCAGCCCCAGAGTAAAGGGGGGGGGGCACGCAGGGTGTTAAGGGGCACCTTACGTGATCCGAGGCTGGCCAGCCGTCTGTTTCTCCGTGGGGGTTCCGCCGCAGCCTTTACCACGAGCCAGTCCACTTTCCTGCCATCCCACGAACTGCTCCGCTCTACAAGCTGCTCCGCTCCACTCCGCTCACCGACCTGTGAGCCGTTCCAGCCGTCCCCGCAAACAGCTCCGCTCGCCGTTCCTTGGGCCACTCCAACCGGCCCCGCAAGGCTCCACGCTGCTCGCTGCTCCTCCAGTCGTCCCCACAAATTGCTCCGCCAGCTGCTGAGCAATATAGCTTCAGGCTCCCCCACTAGTTAACATAGCCTCAGTGATCTCAGCTCTTAATAACATCAGCTCTTTTGTGATTTCAGCTCTTAGCGATTTCAGCTCATAGTATAGTAGGGGAGCCCCAGTGCTGGTGCACCATTGGCCCAAAGTGAATTCAGCTCAGCAGCCTGTAACTAGACTCCTAAGGGAATCAAAGTTAGCTCTGACATTCAACAGTGGAGAGAGGAGGTGGTGCAATTGGTGTTTCGGACCCTCAGAGGGGGCCCACACCATCAGATACAAATACCCGTCCCCATCCTCTCTCAATTCACTGGGTTTTGTAACCCGTGCCCCTTGTCAAGCAAGTGCTACTTAGGTAATGGTGAAGGACTCACTCAGTCCTTCTGTCATACAACAGTTCCACTGGCCTTGATTCACAGAATCAGGGTAACAAAACTTTATTCTTCCTGCCCCAATAATAGAGAAACTGGGGATCCCACACCAGCCAAAGTAACCACTTTCAGTTGCTGTGTTTCCTGCCAGGCGAGTGGGTGTGCCTATGCAAACAAGATCAGCCCCTGGAGTTCTTTTCCACACTCGCCATAATTCACCACCAGATGTCAGGGTAGAGCTCATCCTGACTCTGCTTACATCAGCTATCACGAGTTGCAATAATCAAGCCAGGAGGTCACAAATACATGGATCACTGTGACCAGACCCAGATAGAAATGGGCATTTTTTGCTACCATGGATGTTTGGGCATCCATGGGTACAGAGGAGTTGACGGATGCTGAAGCTGTGGACTGACAATCTGATGGCCATACACTATATGCTACAGAGAAGGCAAGTTCTTCAAGGGCTTTCCTCTTCCTACGAGCATCCTCTCTGTCTTGCTTGGATTCAGCTTTAGCCAGCTGCTCTTCATTCAGCCACTGATTTTGGCTAGGCACTGAAAAATGTGCGAGAAAGTATTGGTCACATTTGATGTACTTCTAAGAAAACCTGGTGGTGTCCATCACAGATCCACAAGCAGTAGTGTGGGAAAGCAACTTCCCAATAGGTTGGAGAATGCCACCTTTCAATTGCAGAGATTTATAACCAAGCTTTTTGTGCTCCTGAACAGCTTAAAGAAAGCATTGGGCATTCATTGGGTGGCACCAGGGTTTCTGAGGTTCTAGAAGGCTTCCGACTACCATCGGGTTTCCAAAGCTCCATTCAAACTCTGCTCAGTGGCACAGAGAGCTGTTCTGTAATGGCCGCAATCCCCTGTTGTCTTGTAGCCAGAATTCCCTTTCATCCAGCCCATCTGGCTTCAAACTAAAAAGGAAACTTCTTTCAACCTCTCAGGTCTCATCATGCCTCCTCTTTTCCCTGATGACTTTGCCTGTCTAGTAGGAACAGTAATTTCTATACATGTTAAGACCAGAACCAGGTCTGATACAGTGTCTGGAACCACATCAAAACTTCCCTACATTTTCAGGGATATGGGGATCTGAGGGTTTGATTCAGCACCAATGTGTATTCATCCATGAATTTCATGGGGGTGCATTCTCAGAAGGAATGCTTGCAGGACTATGAAAGGAGTAGCCAACTTCTTAGGATTCTAATGGACCAGGTGTTAAGGCCATATAATCTCTTGCCCTTTTACAGCTGAGCCAATTGTGCAATAAACATGGATTCCACATTTCATGCCCTGCTTTAGAAATACAACAATTCTGTGTGCACATAACCATCAAAAAGGCAAACATTCCATGAATGACTCTGCCGCTAGGCTCAAAGAGTTACTAACCTCATTTGGTCAGAGAAATGGTCTCTGCCTTAGAATGGAGCAAACAGCATTGATTTTCCAAAAAGTGTTTAATCAGGAAGGTGTATGGTGCACAATAATTACCTATGTTCCCTCAATCTGTGAGACAGAAGACCAGCTGTATACCCACCCACCTCCTGGCACATTGCCAAGGATGCTGGCATTTTCCACCGTTGCCTAGATAAATCAGACAGAAGACAAAGGAAAAGCGCATCTAAGTTTCCACCAACTGGGCATCATTTGGGGTTATAAGAATAGTAGTCTAAGCTTCAGTTACAACCATAGCTGTTTATAATGTGCTACAAATATCCTATTAGGAAAAATAACTTTTTAACCACAAAATTTACACAGCACTGTGAAATATGTGATTGGGTTTTGCCAGGGCAAAGCTTAAATATTATGTCCTAAAAATTCACAAAACTGAGTTCCCCTGGCCTCCCACATACAAACCTGGCATAGTGAGTTGTGGTCTAATGGTTAGAGCTTGGAGAATCTGAAGACCTGGGTTCTATTACCAGATCTACCACTGACTTTCTGCCTCTGTTTCCCCATCTAAGGAATGGGGATAGTAATATCTACCCACTGACATGGCATGAGGATCCAGGGATGATAGGAGCAGCTTCTCTTCAGTGAGCTAATGGGACCTCAGCTTCAGTTTTTGTTGCTCACTGTGGTCATCTCCCTTGAGTAATGTGCTCTCTGTAGTCTCATTCTGAGTCACACTCATCTCTTCTGGATGGAAGAACTTATGTTGTAGCAGGCTGCTTCTGACTCAGTGGGAGACACTGAAATGGCATAGTCATCACGTGAGACATGCAGGAGGGTTTATTTCACGCTTTCCTGTGCGCAGCAGAACTTCAGTTGCTAGACTGACAGTCCAGCCATCATAAGGTTACTTTCCAAATAATTTTTTTCAGATTAATGGAAAGAAGAACAAAAGGCAAGTCCCCACGGAACAGCACAGTGTATTTCTCCTCTGTAGCAGGCTGCAGAAACTCTGAGAACAAAATGGCAGCTGCCCCTGCAAACTCTAAAAATGTTAAGGTGCAATACACAGAAAACCTCCTAAGAACGTCACAGAACATATACCAAAGATTACACTTGTCAAACTGGTCTAGAGAATATTAAAAAGGCATTTCATACAGGAATACTTGAAGGGGGAAATGGTTAGGAGAGGAGGATGTGAAGGAAAAGGACAATACATTTCTGCATAGGGCTTGGCAAATTGAGGATAAGAGTCCACACAGACAGTGCAAGGTAACCTAAAAGAGCTGAATGTTGTCCGGAGATATTTATGATGTTTTATACAGAGAGACTATTATCCTTTGGAATGGACTATAGAAGAATCATTTTGCTACTTCATGGGTCCAAGGCTCTAAAAATCTGTGTTACACTTAGGAGAGTAAAAGTGAAGTATGCAGAAGTGATCAAAGGAGAACAGGCTGGTTTTATAGCCAGCAGGGGAAACAACTGATCATATATTCTTCCTATGACAAATAACTGAGAAAGTAATTGAGAGCCTGGCAGAAACCAATGTTGTTACCCCAGCATTATTGATTTTAGGCAGACATCTTAATCTAACACATGACAAAACTTTGGCCATTGCAGTAAGATATGACTTTCAAGGAAAAGTGATATTTATAAGGTAGTTTATGGCTCAGAGATTCTTATGAAATCAGGCCAGGGCTATAAATGAATGGAGAGAAAAGGACTTTTTAATCAAACTTTCTACCTATTTTTTTAAAAAAAAGCTAAACTATGATTATGAAATTCATTATTTTCAAATAAATGTTTCTTTATATGGGTAGTCATTAAGAAATCCTTAGCTCATCAACAGCACACTCAAAGTTCAGAAATTCAAAGGTCACCCAAAATTTGGATTTTTTTAAAAAACAAGCCTAAGACCAACAGAAATATTTCCATTGTTTCAGACAAAAATAAAAGAGGTGTTTTAAAGCAAAAAACATCCCCCTGTCCTGTTTGCAACCCAAAGATTGCAGCACTGTGGAGCTGAAAGTGAAATCGATATAAGCAAAAAAGCTGAAACTGGCTTAATTTTTTTTCACTGGCCAAACAGAGAGAAACGCAAAAAACAAAAACAATAGAGATCAAAGCTGCCTTTTAAAAAGTCTAAAATTGTCTGAGGATTTTAAGGATGTGAGTAACATAAAGAAGAAAATGTGTTTTGTTACGGAGATCAGTTTTTAAATTGACAGTAGAGCTGTAAAACTGAAAGAATAAAGGAAGCACCAGGCATGACTAAAATTGTTGCTACAGTAGAACTGCAGAGTTATGAACACCAGAGTTACAAACTGACCAGTCAACTACACACCTCAAGCAGCAGAGATTTAAAAAAGCAAATACTGTACAGTACAATGTAAATCGTAAACTACTAAAAAATAAAGGGAAAGTTTAAAAACATTTGACAAGGTAAAGAAAGTCTTTCTGTGCTTGTTTCATTTAAATTAAGATGGTTAATAGCAGCATTTTTCTTCTGCATAGTAAAGTTTCAAAGCTGTATTAAGTCAATGTTCAGTTGTAAACTTTTGAAAGAACCACCATAATGTTTTGATCAGAGTTATGAACAACCGCCATTCCCGAGGTGTTCATAACTCTGAGGTTCTACTGTAATATTAACCAATGTAGGCACCCTCTATTGGAGGGACCTCTGAATTTAATCTCCCTGGCCAACAGGATCCTAAGTGCTGTGATGGGAAGAGAGAGACTGCCGCTGCCAGGGGTGAGAGGAGCCTCACTTTGGAGGCGCACATGTGGTGCGCTCCATTTTGTGGGGGGTGAAGAAAGTGTAGCTGCTGAGTGACTAGGAGTCTTCTCTGAGCTCCGTCCAAGCGGGACACACAGCCTGCTGCTGTGGTCTGACTTGGGAGCTGAGGCTGTTACCGCTCCCCAGGTCAAGGGACAGGAGATTGCTTTGTGGAGCTCTGTCCACACCAGGAGCTACTGCTAAGCTGCTGCTAGAAAGCCAGTACCCACTGCTGAGAAACTGGTGCTGCTTCGACCAAGCAGGGAGCCAAGGCGGCTATTGCTGGGCTTCTTGGGAACCACGCCAAAGACTGTGGCTGTGACCAGAACTGACTGAGGTTGGCATGCAGTGAAAGTAATCACAATATTTTGTTTGGAAAAATGCTTTTGAGGGAAGGGGAATTGCAAAGATACTTTAAGTGGCTTCCTTGCGTCTGAGAAGTGAAGAAGCGGTCTCAGGGCCGGTGCAACCATTTAGGCGCGCTAGGATTTGGGGGGCGCCATTTTCTTCGGCAGCGACCGCGGCAGCCGGATCTTCGGCCGCCCCGGTCGCCGCAGGCATTTAGGCGGAGGGAGCTGGGGCAGTGGAGTGCGGGGAGGGCCGCCTACAGCAAGAGAAGGAGGCAGAGCAGGGGTGAGCTGCTTCACTTCTCCTGCCTCCCAGGCTTGCAGCACCAATCAGCTTAGGCGCCGCAAGCCTGGGAGGCGGGAGAAGTGAAGCAGCGACGGCGTGCTCGGGGAGGAGGCAGGGCAGGGGTGAGCTAGGGTGGGGAGTGGGGAGCTGCCGCGGGGGCTCGGGGCGGGGGCTCGGGGATGGGGACGGCGCAAGGTGGAAGTTTTGCCTAGGGCGCAAAACATCCTTCCACCGGCCCTGAGCGGTCTTACTGACTAACCAGGATCCAGGGTTACTGACCTCCGGTTATAGCACCTCCCATCTTCAGAGAGGTCGTGCAGCTTGGATTCATCCCCAGTTGGCATCGCTTTGCCTCGGTTGACTTTGTTGGACTACTTTACCAGGCCGACAGAGTGCTGTCCCCAGCTTCAAGATCTTCAAGCGTGCCCACGCAAGCCTCTAGAACTCAGAAATTAAGAGGTGTGCACACACAGGGGAGTGGTAATTGGGGCCAGTGTAAATGTAAGTTAGTTACATTTTATTTACTACTGTAAATTGCATTTATTAATTGGTTTATTCAAGTGATCCTTCTGACTTAAAGTGGCTGTGCCAGTCTGTTATATCAGATTTTTCTGAGTTAAGTAAAAGTGTGTTAACTCTAACATAAGAGTATATTGTTTGTATAGGGTTTATAATTGGTACTTTTGAGTTAGAACCACTGCATAGATTATCTCAGGTTTATTCCTGGAGGCTCCCAAGGTGAGTGTGTATAGGGCCTAGCCAGATGCAAGCAACACTAAGATTAATTTGCTTATACCCAAAAGGACTGCGGCAGAGGGGTGGATAGAGGATTTCCACCTATCAAGCATCACCACCAGGATTCTCGGATCTCCTTTTCTGTTGACGACATCAGGCGCCCGGGCAAACAGGCAAGCGTTGCTTGCTCCCAAGTAACCCCAGAAGGAGAGGGAGGGTTACACCAGATCGAACCTCAGTTTTCAAATATAAGCGTCAAAGGCCACGTTTGAGCATTTAAGCAAGAGATGAGCCTAAACAAATCTGCTCCTTCTCCTTCCCCCGCCCATTTTAGATTTCTACACTGTCCTGAATCTTTGGATATTCAGAATTCATACCTGAATTTCACTGCCTAAAAACTTCTCTAATTTAAAGCAACACTTACATGCCTAAAACAGACACTTCACAGACCTCAGTACTGATTTGAGCCTGTAACTCTGCAGAGACCTAAGTGTTCTCATGTGAGTGTCCCCAAACCTTTAAAGCTCTTATTAGCCTGGGACCTAATTAGCCGAGAAGCCCTCCTCCCTTGTGATGCTGCTGCATTTGTGATCTGTGGGGCCTCTGTAGTGGGAACCCCCCTGCCCCTCAGCTCAGAAAGAAGGCAGGCAGACTATCTGGTATTTTCCAAGAGTGGCCCCCCTCTTGGGAATTCACTCCCTCATTTGATGTGAAACAGACACCGCCTTTAGGGTTCATTGCAAAGCACGAGTGTGTTTTCTCAGGCTCTGGGATGGCGATGAGACGCAATGGCCCAGGTACAGTCTTTAGTGAGGATGAGTTCTTCTTATATGTGATTGCTTGGCTGTGTGGTTAGTTTTATTATGTGCATCAGAGTTGTTTGGGGCTGGATTTGTCACATTTTGCCTCCGCACTGTCCATTCTAGGCTTAAACTAGAACATCTAGAACTTTACAGAAAGCTTTGTAGCAATCTAAATAAGACTCCATGGAGTTGCACCTGATTCTGCCAGGTATGGATTTGGCCCTATGAGTGGTCCAGCACTGCACTGTGCTCATGACAGCAGTCATACCTATATGCAATTGCTCCGAAGCCCTAACACACGCAGTATGCTGACGATTCATGGGAATCTCATCAGCTGCTTTGAGTAATTAAAATAAAAAGCTCTTTACCCATATCCTTCAGCAACAAACCCTCTTTGTCAGGAGAGCTGCATCTATCAATGAATCTGTCAAGCTGAACTATCAAACAATTTTTTTGGCTGGGTCTACCCAGTCAAACTCAATGTATGGGTTTCAGTCCTTGATAGTTGTAGGTTGGTTTCAGAGGATCCATTTGCTTATTTTGCACTGGGAATTATTCTGGTTGGCTGTAGCTCTCTTCCCACTCCTATACCTGCACATCCAAAGTGGAAACCAAGTCTTGTAATGAGATGGCATAAAGTAGTCATATATATTCAAAATGTTGGCCTCTAAACCTGTAATACCTGGAAATATTTACCAATATGTCAAAATGCTTCTAGCTGAAAACCATTTCTAAAGCATTCACAGTTTGCAAGTTTAATGGCTTAAGGCGTATGGGCTCATGAATCACCAGCTTTCTTAGCAAGCAACATTTGAAACGTTGATACGTTAGCCTTGAAATGGATGTGAAAGCACAACACCCTTTACATGTCGTTAGGGAAAGACATACTTTAAAAGCTCCTCCAGAAGTGTGAATGCAAGGGAAGTGGCTGGACCAGGTGGAAGTAACAGAACCAGCTTAATTTAAGTCATTGTTCACATCCAAGTTCTGTGTTAGGAATGACACTTTGTCTGGGTCAGGAAACATATTAAAGGAAGCGCTGAAACTTAGAGTTTGTCTGATAACTCCAGGTGCCTTTGCGAGTGATGATAAGCATTTGAGGAAGGTATCAGGACTTAATTCAAATTAGTGAATTCAGCTATCAGATGAATACTTTCTCACTAATTCTATTCAGTACCGATTGGGAAGATCATAACACTCTTACCACTGTTAAGTATTCAGATGGCAAAACATGGACCCTCTAATGAACAGCCATTGCTAAAAGTTTACATGACAGAGAAAATGTGGAGTATTTAAGAGGAAGGCCATTGTATGTAGACACCAGTAAGTGGCACACACTGCATCACAAAGTAAAATACATGTGCACAGCAACCACCATTGATCCAGAAGAACTGTTGAGTGTACTTCATGCAGTAAATGATCGTGTAGCTGGAACTGTCAAATACTGTGACAACACAAACTGGAATGGAAATATAATACAGGCTCTCTCATCTTAAGTCATTTTTACATTAAAAAATATAGACTTCATATACTATCTTTTAACATACCCTGCTATCCTAAACTCTTATCTAGGCTTTCCAGAGGAGTGTAAGAAATGTTATACTATATATGTATAGTAGTATACCGACAGTACTTGAATACTGATAAACGCACAAAAAACAATAAATAAATAAATATATATATATATATAAAAATAAATTCAACCAACCAGATTCTTCTATGAAAATCCATCTTGGTAAAGATAACAGAACAGGTAAAGTCTTCTGGCATATGTATTGAGTTTTATTGATGCGTTAGATTGTGTGTGAATTTATTATAATTTTCTGAAGGGAACAGGTATCTATCCTTGATCTCCTTCTCTTTTTCTTCTGCACCCACAAACACAATTCAACCACTATTTCTACGCTGACAACTCACAAATCTACTTCTTTACTCCAGGCCTGTCTCCCTCTGTCCAAACTAAAATCTTGTCCTGTCTCTTTGATATCTTGTGGATGTCTAGCCAGCAGCTCAAGGTCAACATGGCTAAAATAGACTCCTAACTGCCCCGTCTGATCACTGTGGACACCACCGCTACCCTATCTGTCACTAAGGCCTGTAAACTGGACATCATCTTTGACTGGGACTTCTCTCTAGGTTCTCACATCCAGGTTATGTCTAACTGCTGTACATTTTTTCTGCAGCACACATCTAGGATATGGCCTTTCCTATCCAGCCGCACAGCTAAAATTCTTGTCTAGGCTCTCACCATCCTGTGTCTCAGTTACTGCAACATCCTTCTCTCTGGCCAGGGAAAATGCAATTTTGTCCCGCTCAGATCCATTTAGGATTCTGCTGCAAAGATTACTTCCCTAACTCATCGTTTTGGCCACATCACCCTTCTCTATGAACCCCTCCACTAGCTCTCCCTCCTGCTTCTCTATTGCGCCAAACGTAAGCCATTAGCCTTCACTTTCCAGGTCTTTTATGACCTGCCCCCACCCTCTCTCCCCATAATCTCTGATTCACTACCACGACGCCAGCTCTCATGTCCAATTGGAAGCTGGCATCTGGCTACTGATTTTCAAACCAGCACCTTTCATGCCTGGGAGGAGCTTGTAAACATCCACAAAGCTACCTTCTTATCCTCCTACAAATCCCCACTTACAACTCTCCTCTTCCGTCATGCCTATGGAAAAGCTGGACCACGGTTAGGCTGCTGGTGTGTTGAGATCACTGCCTATCAAGCTGACAAGTATTGTCTCGTTGTCTCCTTGTGATCCATCAGTCCGTCTGTATCCACCTATTGTCTCTAGCCTTATATTTAGCCAAGTTAGTCAGAAAACTTTTGCAGAAGCAGGTTTCTATTGGAAAATGATGTTTCAACGATGTTTGTAAAATCTTATTGATTGTGATGACATGTCCTGGGGGAGAAATTCAAAACAATTTTTTATTTTTATTGGAAAAAATTCAAAGTTTTGTTTCAGGATGAAATTTGTGTTTTTGTCATTTTTATATTTCTTCCATTGTTTCATGACATGGAAGTAGTAATGGTGCATAATACAACATAAACTGACAAGTCCAGTCATGTTATGCACTACTGATATCATATTATGCTGGTCAAAATATTCTATGTTTATTTTATTTTTAAAATCATTAAGGGCAGCTGCTACCTAGTAATGGTTGAGACCTCTTATTTTCTGGATCAGAAGGTCTTCTGTTTGTAATGACCACCCTAGAAAAATCATTCCAGGCTAACACAAGGATATTGAGCAGAGCTACTCCTCTAATCAGTACACTGTGTACTTATCTTCTTTTTTTGTTCAAAATGAAAACTGTTTCACTACAACATAAACAGGAGACATTTGATTTAGAAAAGAGAAGATGTTACAATCAGTACTAACTAGCAGGTGCCATTAATGATTTTTAAAATAAAATGAGTTAATAGGATATTTCACTTCTAACATAATTTGACATGAGAGAGACAAGGTGGGTGAGGTAATATATTTTATTGGACCAACATCTGTTGGTGGAAGGGACAAGCTTGCAAGCGTCACAGAGCTTTTCTTCAGGTCTGGAGAAGGAAACTAGAGTGTCCATGCTAAATAGAAGGTGGGATAGGTTGTTACGCACAAGGGGTTCACACATGTGGTAGGAAACCACTTAAAATGAAATGAGTAATTTACATTTCTACAGTCATAAGACAATGGCGTGTTAAAGCTGAGTGGAGCTCAAAAGATTGTCCCTTCCACCAACAAAAGTTGGTACAATCAAGATGTTACCTCACCCACCTTGTCTCTCTCCTATCCTGAGACCAACACAGCTACAACACCACTGCAAATAGTATGACATTATGCAGTACTACTACTGGCATACCAGGATGTAACAACAAATAGTTTTTAAAAGATTAAAAAAAAATGTTTGAAACAACAAATTTGTTCTGAAACAGTGTTTTCCCAAAATGACAGACTTTTTAAAACAAAAATTCAGAGTTTCCATTTCATTGGAGATTTTGAAAATATTTGGTTTTGTTCTGATTCAGGATGAAAACAAATTTCACACATGCTAGCATCAAACACCATACGCAGTCCCACTGGAGTCTTTGCAGGATCAAGACCCTAGTTAGCCTCGAAGAGTGTGGATAAAGATTATTTTCTATGAGCCATGCTATCCGAGCTGTGCTACATAGGACCCCTCAAGGATGTCAATGGTATGTAATGAAATTGAAATACAGTAACAATCCCATTCTCAGAAGCGTCATCCATACCCACCCTGGTCTGGGAAAACCATGCTAGCAACAACTATATTTAAAATATGATGGTTGCCGGCATGCTTTCAGTCATAGCATGGACTGGTCCTTACTGAGCAGACAACTAAGGTCTTGCATCTCTAAGCTACAGCAATAAGAGAACTGAGAAGGTGACAATCTTACCCTTTAGCAACACCTAGAACAGTATAAGTGTCTCGGAAAGGGCTGATTGCACTCTGGGATTCAGTTCATGCAACTGATACATGCAAGAATAACAGAATGAAAAACAGCTGGAAGCGAACCCCATTGCACTTCTCTTAACATTCTCTGCTGGTGGCTCAGGGACCAAGTAACATTGTGCCATGCTGGAAATCCAGGTTAAGGGGCAGCCACAGGAATCCCATTGCTCAAGAGTGTGAAACCCCAGAAGATCAGATGTGATGCCCTTGATCTTTATCACTGGGCATATGCTTCCACAGTCCTATCTGCAGGGGTGCGTGGATGGTGGTCTCTGAAGTGGTCAAGCAGCCCACTCTCCCACACACATGGATTGTTGTATTCACTACAGGTGCAGGATTTCATGGCTAACAAAGAAATGATCAGATATCCCAGACAAAGCAGCCCTATGGCTAATTAACAAGAGAAGCAAAAAAAGAGGTACAAACTCTACTACTGTCCCATGATTGGCCAGCCTTGAACTCAAACCCCACCTACTCTCCATGCTCCAGGAATGTGGAATCTTGGTGGCTTCCAGTCTCCCCAGACTACCTTGTGCTTCAAGAACTGGGTCCTTCAGGAAAAGGTCCTTCCTGGACAGCTGTTACATGCATTGAAACACTATATCCACTGAACTAAATACATGGGGGAACAACTTGCTTACAACCTGCATAACCCTATGTCCCTCATGGGGCAGTCAGTTGACTGCAGCAGTATTGCATGTAAACGAGGGCAGATTTTGCTTTCAAGTCTAGTTCAGACTGGCTAGTGTATTTATCTGAACATAACAGCCAACCTTAGTTCAGTACCTATTTCCTACACTCCTTTCCTGCTAGACTTCTAACAAAACATTCGAGTGCTCAGATAATTGCAGGCACATTGCATGCCTGCATCTGAACTAATTTGGTGGACAGCCAACGTTTCCTGTTCAGTTAGCATATCACTGACCTACGTAAAATGGAAATTATGATGTCTCAGAAAAGTGGCTGGCTGCCTTCTATTCAGTTTAGAAACTCTAACTCTTTAGCAATTGAGCTATATCTCAAATTTCTGTACTTAAGTGACAGCCAAGAATAGTTTAGATGCATGTAAGTTAGATACCTAAATCAAAGGAAAAACTACTATACCCAGTAGATTGGCAAATCACAATACTCTCCCACCTGGGAGAGTAATTACTGCTTAGCAAGAACATTCAGGCTCCAGTTCAGCAAGGTACTGAAGCACATGCCTAACTTAACACACATAAGTAATCCCTTTCCATGTATAGTCCCTC
This sequence comes from Terrapene triunguis, assembly GCF_002925995.2. Lineage (NCBI taxonomy): Eukaryota > Metazoa > Chordata > Testudines > Emydidae > Terrapene > Terrapene triunguis. The sequence continues at coordinate 6,351,681 of NW_020664499.1, forward strand.
TGACTTCAATGAAACTACTACCAAGTTTAAAGTTAGACACATGATTAAGTACCCTGCTGAAATGGGGCCTGAAAGCACAACCCAGTGTGCTCATATACAGAAAGTGTTGAAATTTACAGCCTGTTCTATGTAAACACAAGTTTTCCGGTAGTAAATCTCTCCCTAGAGTTATTCACAATAACCACTAGATGGAGCTACACAGTCACAAATCTGATTTATAGCCCCTAGCGGAGTTTGTTGCACTGTGATTGCCTCACACCCTTTTGCTTGCCTTGAAAAGGATGTCTTCCAGCTGCTTCCTTGATAAGCCAGCTACTTAAAAGAGGGACTGAAATGCCTTCACTTCCAAAAGCAAATGAACAGAGAAAGTGGTAAATCCCAAATCAAATATGCATGCGTGTAGTCTTAGAAAATCAAATACATTTTAAAAGTGAGCTGAAAGATATTTTGTTTGCCAGGACCTTATATTACATTTCTCGTGTTACTCCTACAAGTGGTGAAGCAGAGCAGATTATGTCAAACACCTGAACAATCAGCTGTTGGAAGAGAAACGCGGAGCTCTGAACTAAAGTTTTTGTCAAGTAAAGTCTAGTCTACGCTAGAAAACATTTACTATCCACATAGCTATACCAGCAAACGCTCCTAGTGAAGACAGCTTCCACTGGCAAAAATGTGCTTTTGCTGGTATAGCTTATACCAGATCCCTGAATGAAATGAGCTGTACTAGCAAAAGCACTCTTTTGCCAGTATAAAAATCTCATAAAAAAAAAATCTCACATCCTTAACCGATACTGCCAAAGTTTCTAGGCCGGGTCTACACTAAGGAACTGACTGTGAGTTATTTTGTTCCCATGAGTTAGGGAGATGCAAAAACTGGAACCTTTTACCAACTTCCGTCCCATCCCATGCCATCCCTCCCCCACATTGTAGGGCCCCATACCGCAGCAAGCTCTGTGTGAGCGAACCCCTGTCCTGACTTGCCACAGACTTCAGCCTTTGCAGTGCTTATCTGGATAACATCACACACCCGAGCCATCATTGCTTTGGGTTTTCCAAATCCCAAAGCCTGGACTCCCGGGCCCACCTCTAACATGCACTGCTGTGTGCCAGAAGCCTACGTGTGCATCCTACAATGAAATGGGAGCACAGTCAGGTTTTTTAATGATTTCCCCTTTAAAGAAAAATTCTGTTCTCCTCTTGGGGGGCAAGGCATAATATAGGATTAGATTCATGCAAGCTCTTTCTTGTGCCAGTGAGGCCTACTGCACCCTGGTGGGAGCAACTCCCCCTGACAGGGAAGGGTAGGTAGCATTCCCCGTGTGGCTCTCTCAAGGGCTATAACAGGGAGGACGGCTTTAGTTTCCACTGGGAGGGGGAGAGGTGCATTGGGAGCCCTCCACAGAGTCCAGCACCTGGCTACACTGAATCAGTGTGCATTTGAAAACAGCCACCACCCAATCCCTGTCAAAGCAAACCATTCCCTTGCACACCCAGGCCTCCCCCGAGGAGGGGATGAGAGAGAATGAACCACACGTGACAGAAGTTATTCATGACACTTCATGCACTAGGGGCAAGTGCTCAGGTAGCATGGTGAGGTGGGTGGGCTAAGAACCTGACTAGAACATTATCAGTGCATGCCTCTAGCACCTTGGCCAACCCTACTGCCTCCCCAGTCCTGGCCATTCCTCAGGCAGTGGGCAGCCCTGCCCTGAGGAAGGAAGTTGAGGTTGTCATAGACCATCGTAACCTCTCCCAAGTGGCATACACCATAGCATCTGCTAGCACAAACCAGGAGTGACTCTGGCCCTTGGGCACTCACTGACTCCTTTTCCTTCCCTTTCTGGTTTGGTCCCCTTCCCTGCTCCTGCTGATGTCTGCTCCCAGGAGCAGAACCCTGCATGCAGGCCTATGCTTTTGTTTATAAGGGGCAGTACCTTTGTTAAACAGTGGGATGGGACTAGCCTTTATCCTCCACTGCATGCCTCAGAGAGAAAGTCACCTCCCCTCTCTTTCTATGAGGGGTAAGAGCAGTTGGTCCCTTCCACCTCCCCCAACCCTTTATATATTATTATTTGCCTTCAGGTGATGGCACCTATAGCTCTATGCCCAGCAGGGCAGAAGACAGAGAACCTAATAGAACTGGGGGTTTTAAGATCACAATTTCTGTTTCTGACTCAGGCTGACTCATCCTGTGACTTTGGACAAATCACACCACTTCTCTGTGTGTCAATTTCCCCACCTGTAAAATGGGATCAGAAGGATATGTAATAGGGCATACCTGCCCTGGAGCACCCCCTACTGGCCAATCATGGCACTCCCTGCCTCAGTTTCCCCTCACCAGGGTTTTTTGTCTCTCCAGGGGATTCATATGGCTCAGCCCACTGGCTGGGTTACTCTCAGAGTTCAATCCCCTTCCAGGAGAACAGACGTCCCATACAAACAAAAGGTTCTTCCACCCTACTTGAGCTCATTTTCAGATTCAGTTCCCAGCCCTTCCTGGGTTACCTTTAAGTCTCCAGGATGGAGGCCCAATTTCCAGGCTATTTCCCTGGAGCCTTCTCCCCCTTCACTGTCCTCTCTGGGACAAAGCCCTGACTTGCAAGCTTCTTCCCTGGAGTCCTCCCAGACCCAACTTCCAGGCATTCCGCAAGAGCCTAACTTGTTCCCTGTAGTGCTACAGACTTTTCTGTGCCCTTTTATGAAGCTCCAGAATTTCAGGCTGTCACCTGGCCCCAGTTAGTCCAGTACCCTTAGAATGGCAGGACACTAAGAATGGCACAGGTTGGGCTGACTGAAGAGGGCTGGCCAGAACCTGGCCTTTTGGCCTTAACAAAGCAGGTCACAAAGTATTACAGAGTACTTCTTGATACAGTTGGGATTCAGATGAAAGGTGCTGCATTATTTATTATTTGTATACGTACTACAGTAGCACCTGCAGCTTCTATCTGACACCCACTGGACTAGATGCAAGTAGTGTGAGACTCCCTGCCCCGAAACAGCTTACAATCAAAGCAAAGGGGAAGCAAAGACAAAGAGAAATCTTCCTTGTGCAAGGTCACAAAGCAGGTCAGTGTAGAGCTGGAAATAAACCCAAATCTCCCAGTCCAATGCCCCGACCGCACTGCCCCTCATAGCTACACGCTACCTTGCAGACCCTGAAACTATTTTACACCATCTTCTTTCATTTTGGGAACCTCCAGGTGCAAAGTTATTTATTCATCTTAACAGAAACAAACACCCTGCCTATAAAACAATAAATATTGCAGACCTTTATAGACCCGCTGCTAACTATTTTTACACCTCCCAGAGCCTGAGGCTGTTGTAATCCAAAACAGAGATTTCCCAGTAATTAGATTCCACTATTGCAGTAGAGATTGCTTTGGATTCCCTTAGAACATTTAAATGCTAATTTTGCAAGCACTGACTTGTAACCTGAGTTTATGATGATTTCATGCCTCTTTCAGAATGCCTGGCTTCTCCACTGTAAGATGCCAATGCTCATAAATAAAACGAATTACAGCAAGCCCTGTTTGTTCTTGCCTGTAGATGTTGCTCTTTCCCCACTGTTGTTTGTGATCATCACGTGGCTGCAATGCTTGCTCAGGCCCTGCAAACACGTGATGCTCACTAGATAAGGAACCCTAATACACTCAGTGAGTTGGTCATTGTTCTTAAAGCTGCAGCACCCAACAACATCCATTTTGAATCTTGCTGCTGTTTCCTTCTTCTCCTCCGTTTCCCAAAATGCCCTTTTTCAGTATAACTAAAGAAATGGCCATTGGAACCGCAGTCCTGGGGGTTGCTTTTGCTACTGGAGTCTTAGCAGGTAAGTGCTGCTTTCTTCTCTGATCTGTAAAATCCAACACACCCTCCCAGTTCCCAAGCCCATGGCCAGAAGTGAGCTCTCCTTGAGCAGAAGGAAGCAGCAGTCCGATTCAAAGCACAGTCACCAACTGTGCTCAATCCAGCTGCACTTTACCACCCCTTTAAAAAAAAAAAAAGTGTGTGTGTAGATTAGAAAGTAATTTACTAGATGTTGGGGGAAGAGGAGAGGGGAAAGGGGCAAAGATGCTGGAATTAAAACTGCTGGCTTCTAGAATGTTAGCCAAGTGAAGGTGCAAAATATTGTATAGGGAGCGAGCGAGGGGGAGAGAGAGAGAGCTTTCTATAGACTTAAAGGTTGTGGTTACATTTTTCAAAAGGCCTGGAGAATAACAATATCCTTTTTAATGAGGGTAATGGAATCTTATGCTTCAGGTCACAGGCTGACAGCTCCCAGGTCAGGCATGGGCTCTGGAGGGAATTCCCCTTGCTCCTGTCCCCAAGCACTGGCCTGGGGCATGCTGGCTGGTTCACCTTCCTGTGCCAGAAGCTGGCCACTGCCTGAGGCAGGAGACCAAATAAAATCCTGATCCTGCAATGAGAGTGGCTCGTGTGGACTCCTTTGCCTGTCTTCGGACTCTGCATGGGTTTGCACTAGCAGATCTCATTGTAGGATTAGCACTTATAGGAATCCATGGCAAACCCTGTGCACACTGGGCAAGATTGCATGTTGCACATCCTGCAGTATAGCTAGCCCCAAGCATTCAAATCGTGAGATTTGCCTTACAAATCATGAGATTTGTAGAAAAATAAAACGGGTTCTATTTGCTTTCTGGGTTCTGATCCTTTAGGAGTTCCATGTTCAAGTTTTTTTCTCTACAAACATAAGGGCTAAACTTTTTTTTTTTTTTTTTAAATGAAAGTTCAGATTCTCTTGGAATCATCTGACTGCAGCTGGGAAAGAGACCAAATATTGTGAAACTCACAAGAGTTGTCAACAATTTGCAACTACTGCCTATTTCCATAATAGCGTGAGCCAAAGTCCAGGCTCCAAACAGACCCAGCATAGGAAAATCAGAATCTGAGCTTTAGCTTTGCCGTTTGTACTTCTGTCTGTTCTCAATAAGCTGAACAGTAAAAGCAAACGTCTACCCCATTCTGTTCCTTTTTGTGGTTGCGTTATGTATACATGGTGCCAAGTATCAGGGGATAGCCATGTTAGTCTGTATCCACAAAAACAACAAGGAGTCCGGTGGTTCCTTAAAGACTAACAGATTTATTTGGTTATAAGCTTTCGTGGGTAAAAAAACCCACTACTGCAGATGCATGAAGAAGTGGGGTTTTTTACCCACGAAAGCTTATGCCCAAATAAATCTGTTAGTCTTTAAGGTGCCACCGGACTCCTCGTTGTTTTTATGTATACATAGGAACCTACTCCGAGTGAATAGCAAGATAGAGTATCCTCTCCAAAAGACCTTTTCTAGCAAGAACTGAACACAAGGAATGGGTTATAGGCAAGGATTTGACTGAGCTCTAGCAGTAAATATACAGTGCTGTTAAGGGCCCAGTCTGTCTGTATAATCCACTATGCCACTGTACTGCAATAGGCTGGAAAGCACACCTACCAATAGCTCTTCTGCTCAGGATTAAAAGGCCAAGGTCTTAGCAAAGCTGCTGTGAGCTGTCTCAGCCCTCCCCTTGCAAGGTGACTGCAGACAGACATGTATCCTCCTAAGCACATTGGAAATTGCCATCTTAGTGTTCTGGTCATGGCTTTTTCTTCTGGTAAAAGGAGCAGGTGCTAGTTTTCTCCCATTAGCTGGGGCGAGAGCAAGCACGGCCTGAGCAGAGGAGCAGGGACTAGGATGCTCGCGTTCTGTTCCTCGCCCTGTCACTGACTCGCTGGGTGATCGTGGCAAGTCACCAGACCTCTCTGTGCCTCAGGTGGCTCCTCTGTAAAGCAGGGATATTATTAGAAAAAATGCTTTGAGATCCTTGAATTAAATGTGCCGTCTTATGGCAAAATCAGCCATTGATCGACATCAGTGTCAATTTATAGTCACTGCAGGCCTGGACTGGATTTGAACAGATGCTTTAGAGGTGAAAAACATCTAATCCCACTGCCAATCCCCTGAGCTGTCTAGCCCCTTCACCATCTTCATTTGGGGTTTTGCAGAGCAAGGCTCCATTAGCCTTTAGTGGCAGTTTTCTTGGTCTTTATTTGCTCAAGGCATAACTGGTCATTGCAAACTTTTTCCACTGAGACACAAAACCTTTTAATATCTTAATTTTTTTATAGGTAAAAAATATCCATTTTTAGCTTTTGGAATTCCCCGATCATCCAAGACTCTACTTGGAAAAGGGGGCCCACTATGGCAATACATATTGGATCACTCTCTGCGTGAACATCCAGTCCTAAAGAAGCTGCGACTGGTAAGTGTTTTTCTCAATATATGTTTTGTGGAGCGTGGTGTGTATACAGTACTGCTATTAATGTCCCATGATTCATGGAGTCCATGGCCAGAAGGCACCATTGTGATCACCTAGTCTGACCTCCTGTATAACACAGGCCATAGAACTTCCCCAAAATAATTCCTAGAGTGGCTCTTTTAGAAAAACATCCAATCTTAATTTAAAAATGATCAGTGATAGAGAATCCACCACAACCTTTGGTAAATTGTTCTGATCGTTAATTACGCTGTCAAAAATGCATGTTTTATTTCCAGTCTGAATTTGTCTAGCTTCAACTTTCAGCCACTGGCTCATGTTAGACCTTTCTCTGCTAGATTGAAGAGCCCATTATTAAATATTTGTTCCCCATGTAGGTATTTACAGACTGTCAGCAAGTCGCCCCTTAACCTTTTCTTTGTGAAGCTAAATAGATTGAGCTCCTTGAGTCCATCCCTATAAGGCATTTCAATATTGTCTGTGCCCAGTACATAGATCTGCTAGTCCCTAAAGAACTGCCTTTTCTCTATCCACCTGTATGCAGATTTGTAGTGGTATCTAAGGCCCAGAGTCTCAAAGCTATTTAAGTACCTGATTCCCACTACTGAAGTGGTTGCCCCATGGCATCCAGAAGGCCAGTGGCAGAATGCCAGACTAAAATCCAGCTCTCCTTTGGCAGTGCAGTGCCTTATCCACTGGGCCAAACTACCCCCTCCATAATCATTGCATTGTTCCCCATATAAAATATTTAAATAGAAAACAAATGTGTTGATTTTAAGGCCAGAAAGAACCATTATGATCTAGTCATAGAAGGCCATAGAATTCCAGCCAGCAATTCTTGCATCAAGCCCATAGCTTCTTGCTGAGCTAGAGCGTGACTTGTAGAAAGACAGCAATCTTGATTTCAAGACTTCCAAGGGTACGTCTACACTACGAGATTAATCCGAATTTAGATAATTCGAATTTGGGAAACAGATTGTATAAATTCGATTGTGCGCGGCCACACTAAGCACATTAATTCGGTTTTTAACCACATTAATTCGGTGGTGTGCGTCCATGTACCGGGGCTACCGTCGATTTCTGGAGCGTTGCACTGTGGGAAGCTATCCCATAGTTCCCGCAGTCTCCCCTGCCCATTGGAATTCTGGGTTGAGATCCCAGTGCCTGATGGGACCAAAACATTGTCGCTGGTGGTTCTGGGTACAGCCTCACCCCTCCCTCCCTCCCTCCCTCCCTCCCTGCATGAAAGCAACGGACGGCAGACAACCATTTCGCGCCTTTTTTCCTGGGTGAACACTGCAGACTCCATACCACAGCAAGCATGGAGCCCGCTCAGCTCCAGACAGCAGTCATGAACATTGTAAACACCTCGCGCTTTCTCGTGGAGTTTATGCTGAGCCAGGACCAGAAAAACGAGGCGAGGAGGCAGCGGCGGCGGGAGCGCAGCGACCAGCGTGATGAGGACATGGACATGGACACGGACACAGAATTCTCTCAAACCACGGGCCCCGGTGCTTTGGAGATCATGTTGTTAATGGGGCAGATTCTAGCCATGGAACGCCGATTCTGGGCAAGGGAAACAAGCACAGACTGGTGGGACCGCATAGTGTTGCAGGTCTGGGACGATTCCCAGTGGCTGCGGAACTTTTGCATGCGTAAGGGCACTTTCATGGAACTTTGTGACTTGCTGTCCCCTGCCCTGAAACGCCAGAATACCAAGATGAGAGCAGCCCTCACAGTTGAGAAGCGAGTGGCGATAGCCCTGTGGAAGCTTGCAACGCCAGACAGCTACCGGTCAGTCGGGAATCAATTTGGAGTGGGCAAATCTACTGTGGGGGCTGCTGTGATGCAAGTAGCCAAAGCAATCATTGAGGTGCTGCTACAAAAGGTAGTGACTCTGGGAAATGTGCAGGTCATAGTGGATGGCTTTGCTGCAATGGGATTCCCTAACTGTGGTGGGGCGATAGATGGAACCCATATCCCTATCTTGGCACTGGAGCACCAGGGCAGCCAGTACGTAAACCGCAAGGGGTACTTTTCAATGGTGCTGCAAGCACTGGTGGATCACAAGGGACGTTTCACCAACATCAACGCGGGCTGGCCGGGAAGGGTTCATGATGCTCGCGTCTTCAGGAACACTATTCTGTTTAAAGGGCTGCAGCAAGGGACTTACTTCCCGGACCAGAAAATAACCGTTGGGGATGTTGAAATGCCAATAGTTATTCTTGGGGACCCAGCCTACCCCTTAATGCCATGGCTCATGAAGCCATATACAGGCAGCCTGGACAGGAGTCAGGAGCTGTTCAACTACAGGCTGAGCAAGTGCAGAATGGTGGTAGAATGTGCATTTGGCCGTTTAAAAGGTCGCTGGCGATCGCTACTGACTCGCTCTGACCTCAGCCAAAGGAATCTCCCCATTGTTATTTCTGCTTGCTGTGTGCTCCACAATCTCTGTGAGAGTAAGGGGGAGACCTTTATGGCAAGGTGGGAGGCTGAGGCAAATCGCCTGGCTGCTGATTACGCGCAGCCAGACACCAGGGAGATTAGAAGAGCACACCAGGAAGCAGTGTGCATCAGAGAAGCTTTAAAAACCAGTTTCATGACTGGCCAAGCTACAGTGTGAAATTTCTGTTTGTTTCTCCTTCATGAAAACCCGCCCCCTTTATTGACTCATTCTCTGTAAGGAACCCACCCTCCCCGTTCCCCCAGCTTGCTTTCAAACCAAATAAAGTCACTATCGTTTAAAAATCATTTATTCTTTATTCATAGATTATAAAAAGAGGGAGGGAACCTGGGTGGGGTTTGGGAGGAGGGAAGGAAAAGGCCACTAAAAAAAGGTTAAAAAAATGACAGCCTTTTGCTTGGGCTGTCCACTGGGGTGGAATGGGAAGGTGTACGGAGCCTCCCCCCCCGCGTTCTTACACGTCTGGGTGAGGAGGATATGGAACATGGTGAGGGGGGAGGGGGGTTATACAGGGGCTGTAGCGGCACTCTGTAATCCAGCTGCCGTTCCTGAAGCTCCACCAGACGCCGGAGCATGTCTGTTTGCTCTCGCAGTAGCCCCAGCGTTGCTTCCCGACTCCTCTGATCTTCCTGCCGCCACCTCTCATCTCGAGCGTCCCTCCTGTCCTCACGTTGGTCCCTCCTGTCCTCACGGTCACTGGCTTCTTTCCTATACTTTGAAACCGTGTCCTTCCACTCATTCAGATTAGCTCTGTCACTGCGGGTGGATTGCATGATTTCTGCAAACATCTCGTCTCGCGTCTTCTTCTTCCGACGCCTTATCTGTGCTAGCCTTCGGGATGGAGGAGGGAGGCTTGAAGAATTTGCAGCTGCATGAGGGAGGGAAAAAATTAGAGAATTTTTTAAAAAGATACATTTTGCAGAACAATGCTTATACTCTTTCACGGTGACCAACACTATTCACATTACATAGCACATGCGATTTTGCCTCTTAATATTGAGTGCCTGTGGCTTTGGTGTTAGAGATCACAGACGCAGGTCCGGGCAACAGAATTCAGCTTGCAGGCAGCCATGGTAAGCCATTGTCTTTCGGCTTCTGCGCCCTCCTTTCCCACATAGCAAGCAAAGCCTGTTGACTGCTGCGGTTTTCCTGTTAACCTTCAGCAGCAGAAAACAAACTAACCCCCCCACCATCCAATTCTCTGGGATGATCGCTGTATCCCTCCCCCCACCGCGTGGCAGGTATCAGGGAAGATCCCTGCAGAAACCAAACTAACCCCCCCTCTCCCCCCCCTCCCACCATGAATTCCCTGGGATGATCAATGTACCCCTCCCCCGACCGCGTGGCTGGTAACAGGGAAGATCCCTGCTAGCCAAACGCGAAAAGCTCTGGGCCAATCCCGCCCCCCCGCAGTCGCCTAACTGCAGGGAAGGATTTCTTTTCAGCCACAGGCAAACAGCCCAGTAGGAACGGCCACCTCTGTCCCCTTCATTAAATTCCCGTATTTCAACCAGGTTACCATGAGCGATATCACTCTCCTGAGGATTACACAGCAAGATAAAGAACGGATGTTGCTTGAATGCCAGCAAACACCGGGACCATACGCTGCCAGGCTTTGTCAGGCAATGATACCAGATTACTTGCTGCAAGCATGGCGTGGTCAAGTGTCCTACCATGGAGGACGGAATAAGGCTGCACTGCCCAGAAACCTTGTGGCAAGGCTTTTGGAGTACCTCCAGGAGAGCTTCATGGAGATGTCCCTGGAGGATTTCCGCTCCATCCCCAGACACATTAACAGACTTTTCCAGTAGCTGTACTGGCTGCAAATGCATCCCAAGTCCTCAGGGCAAAATAATCATTAAAAAACCTTGCTTTTAAAACAAGTTTTATATTTTAAAAGGTAAACTCACCTGAGGTCCCTTCCATGGGGTCGTGGTCTTGGATACTGGCTTGGGAGGGTTCGGAGGGTACTTCACTCAGGCTGAGAAAAAGCTCCTGGCTGTGGGGGAGAACGGAGTGCTGGGTGCTCTCCGCAAGCTCGTCCTCCTCCTCGTCCGCAGAATCCTCAGGTGTTGCTGAGATTATCCCTGCCTCGGAATCAACGGTCAGAGGTGGGGTAGTCGTGGCGGCCTCCCCTAGAATTTCATTTAGCTCGGCGTAGAAGCGGCATGTCCGCGGCTCTGACCCAGAGCGACCGTTTGCCTCCTTTGTTTTTTGATAGGCTTGTCTGAGCTCCTTCACTTTCACGCGGCACTGATCTGAGTCCCTATTGTGGCCTCTCTCCATCATGCCCCTGGAGATTTTTTCAAAAGTTTTGGCATTTCGTCTCTTTGAACGAAGTTCTGCTAGCACTGAATCCTCTCCCCATATAGCAATCAGATCCAGTACCTCCCGAACGGTCCATGCTGGTGCTCTTTTTCGATTATCAGCCTGCATGGTTACCTGTGCTGATGAGCTATCTGTGGTCACCTGTGCTCTCCACGCTGGGCAAACAGGAAATGAAATTCAAATGGTCGCAGGGCTTTTCCTGTCTACCTGGCCAGTGCATCCGAGGTCAGATTGCTGTCCAGAGCGGTCAGTGGTGCACTGTGGGATAGCTCCCGGAGGCCAATAACATCGAATTGCGGCCACACTACCCCTAATTCGAATTTACAAAATCGATTTTGGTGCTACTCCACTTGTCGGGGTGGAGTACAGAAATCGATTTTAAGCGCCCTTTAATTCGAAGTAACTGGCTCCGTTGTGTGGACGGGTTAAGGATTAATTCGGATTAACGCAGCTAAATCCGAATTAAAGTCGTAGTGTAGACCAGGCCCAAGTGACAGAGAATCCCCCTTCCCTCCCCTCCCCCCCGTCCCTAAGTAAGTTGCTCCTGTGGTTACTTACCCTCGCTGTTAAGTTTGTCCACAACAATGGTAGCTGCTTATACATATATCTTCTTTGGTAAATGAACAGAAATTGCTTCTCTGAGATCAACAGTAATAATAAACCCCAATGCTGTCCTCATCCTGAGGATCACGTTGGGCTCTTGGTCTGCCTGAAAGAGCAACTTCAGGGTAGTTTTTCTTTTCCTGTTTCCTTTCAATTTTGTACCATTTCCTTTTCTAGCTCACCTTGGACCATCCCTGGAGTAGAATGATGGTGTCTTGTGACCAGGCTCAGCTTATGGCAAACTTGGCCAAACTCATCAAAGCCAAGAAAGCTATTGAAATAGGTAAGAATGCACATTTCCTAGGGCATGGCTCAACACCAATCATTTGGAAGCTATGTCAACATAGTTCCTTGCTTCACCAAGCCTACCAAAGAGCACCAAGGGTGATGGGAGGTGGTCAGAGCAGGACTCTTCAGTTAGCTTCTTGCCTCTGACCTTGGGCAAGTCGAATTTTCAATAGTGACCACTGATATTGGGTGCCCAACTTGAGACACCTGTTCCTGATTCTTAAAGGTGCTGCAAATCCCCAGCCCCCGCTGACATCAACTTCAGTGGTGAGCGCTCAGCACTTCTGGAAATAAAGCCCCAGGGGTCACAGTTTGGGTACTTAATATCAGTGGCCATTCCGGAAAGTGTTGACCCTGACCTATCTACCTGTTTCTTCACCTGTACAATGGGGATAAGACCAACCTCTCAGGGGTGTGGTGAAGCCTAATTCAGGGCTGACGGTACAGCAGTGTGAGCGGCTTATGTGGAAATCACCATGGGACAAAAGCGGAAGAAGAGAGCAAAGCCCAAGTGAAAGGGCTTGGCTTGGGTGGACCTAGGGGAAGGATTCTCAACCCCCTGTTTTTCAGGGCTAGGGAATCCACAGCAGCTGCTAGCTACTGCAGGTGGAGAACAACAGGCGCAGCCCACAAGGATTCAGTGAGCCACGCTGGCCGTGGCTCCGTCCCCTCCTCTTCCTTTTTCCCTTAGAGACCCGCTAAAGTCAAATTCATGCCATACAGGATGGTACTCTGAGGCCAGGAGACCATTGACAGACGTAAGCTGTGAATTTAGCTAGAGAACTAACGAGTTCACAGCCACTATTCTGTCGGGCTTCAGCAGCTACAAAATGCTACCCTGGTAATGGGACAGATAGCATTAATTCACTAGTGATTTGGGATCCTCAGCTCTTTTGGGGGACTTCATTCTTTAACAAAAAAAAAATCCTTCTTGTCCACAGTTAAATCAGTTTTCATGGTCAAATGAGTCTTACTTCTTTCTCTCGTGTCTTTTCTAGGTGTTTTTACAGGCTATAATACCTTAAACATGGCACTAGTCTTGCCAGACGATGGCAAAGTCATTGCCTGCGATATAAATGAAGATTACGTCAGTATTGGAAAGCCGCTATGGAAAGAGGTAGATAGTCTCTGCCTGTCCCTAAATGCTCCATGCTCTGAATAGGAGTGCTCAGAATTGTAGGAGTATGTTCCAGGAGGGCTTAACTCTGTTTCCCTCCAATTCTCAGATGTGCGTGTGTGGCAGCTGCAGGAAAGAATCAGGTAGTTAGAGGGTTACGCAACTTATCCACCCAAATCCAAGTGTCACGGAATGTGAGCATTCACTTTAGGCACTATAGTATAGGCTGGGTTGAGGCAACTTGGTAAACTTGGCCTGTTTGACCAAATGTTCTATGAATTCTGGAAGTAACAGGGAGAGTAGGTATGGGATCCTCCAATTTTATGGTGACTTTTCTGAGTGCATCCCACTTTAAGATATTTCACAACTACTTCCATCAAATCCCTTTCCTCTTTTGTTTCAGGCAGGAGTGGAGCATAAAATAGACTTGCGGATTAAACCAGCAATACAAACACTTGGTAGGTAACATAATAAATATGAAAAGTAGAGGCTGAAGACTTAGGCTGGGGAGGAGTCCTTCATGTGAAGTCTGAGATTAGGAGTTGTATAGCAAAGATGAACATGCAGTTTCGTCAGTCACAATGGGCGGCTTCTCAGTTATATAAAGGAAATTTAGGAAGAGTTCAGCTGTTTCCAGATACTGGGAGAGAGAGAGAGAAAGTGGATAACTGTTCATCCACTATCCATTGTTACATTGGTCACTTAAACACAGCAATGGGCCGTGTGAGTAATATTAAAAGAAGTATTGTCTTGCTGCTTCTATCACAGGGAAAGCTGCTTAAGATGGATTTAAATTGGACAAAGCCCAATTTCTCTCCCATGAAGTGTCTATTCTAAGTGATTATCTGTTTATTCTAGGCAAGCAAAGTCTTCTCCGAGGAGTGAAAGATGCAGAGGGACTCGAGAAGCTAGTGTACAAGCATCAGAGGCAGGACATTTCTGATCTGGGGAAATGCAGTTTGGCATTCGTGGTCAGGAGGAAGCAAAGCCTTCCAAGACCACGGAAAAGGCAGATGCAGAACAAGTTTGTATAATAGGAAGCACTGTCTCACAGGGGAGCAGCATTAAGGAGGGAAAGTTGCTGTCAGAAAGACTGTTTATTCCCACTGCGAATGCAGTGATCCATTCCACCAGCCAATGCTGCTTCTTTGCCCACATTTAGCTTTTCAGAAGAAGTGTCTTTAAGAGAAAAAACTGTCCAGAAGCAGCCTAGCACAGTCACTGTAGTACACGTGGGGCAGTGTCTTCTTAGTGTGACTGATGCTGCTGTCCTGCCTGGTAGCTAGACTAATGCGGCCTGTCACCCACTCTCTTCTGTCACAAACATTAGCCTTGTCTGGGCCACGTTCTTCCCTCCAGTGTACTCATACGAACTCTGATAACAACAGAGCTGTCTGCTGACTAACCCTATGCAGAAAAGGCCTCACAAGTTATTCTCCAATACAAGAGGGTGCAGAGCAATTTGAGAAGGGCAGATAACTTGCATGAGCTCCTTGCTCCTTCATAGTAGGCCTCTCAAAACCCTACCTCTCTTCTCCTTCTCCTCTGTAGAGGTCACTACTGAGATGCTGCAATGGGGAGTGAGATCCCAAATGGGGTCCCCTCCCAAAACACACAGAGTAGTGGTGGGTGGGGGCTATAAACAGCCAAGTACTTCTCTCACCTTCTAGTGCCCTGGGGAGGACCAGAGCCATTGTCTCTGCAGCTGACAGTTCCAGTTTGGAGCTGTCAGCCAGAGTGCAGCGTAAGAAAGTTTTAACAGACCCCAGTTCCGCTTGTTTTGGCCCAAATAGGGGAAATAGAATGAGAGACTCCTGAGAAAAGCCCACTGGGTGACAACCATTTGCTGCCATCTGTGATTACACAAAGGATGCACTTGCTCAGGCAAAGTCCACCAAAGGGCCTTCTGGGTAAGAATTCTGCATGACCCAAATTACAGCACTGTGGTCAGCAGTTGATTGATCAGTCTGAAACTTCATTTAACATCTAGGGCCTTTCTACTGGGGGAAAATTTCTAACCAGCTTTAAAACCAGTTCAGCTAAGCTGATTTTAAAACTAATGGAGAAGTAGTGTAAACCCAGTTTAAAGGATCCTGACCTGCTCTTACTGAACCAAATTTAGGAGTATCATGTCTACAGTCTACACTATGGCTTTGGCTGCTTCTAAAATTGGATAATAAGCTTCTCCAGACCCTTGTAGACTCTGAGCCTTGACACACATGGATTGTCTCATCCCTTTATTCAGTGTTAAACCAGGGCATCACAACACGCTTTGTTTCCTGTATAGATGAACTACTGGCAGACGGTGAAGCTGGGACCTATGACTTTGCTTTCATAGATGCAGATAAACAGAGTTACAATGAGTACTATGAAAAATGTTTACGTCTCGTAAGGAAAGGGGGAATCATAGCTATTGATAATGTAAGTATTAACCCACTGTTCCACTCCCACTTTAAGTCACATTAGATAGTTCCAGTAACAACCTTAATTCTGACCCAGGGGACATAGATTCAAAACACAGCATTCAGTTTCCAAATTATATAAAGGTGATTAAAAAAAGACAACATGATTGTTTTATTTACCTGTTAATGACACACACAGGTAATATCTGCAGCAACTAAAACGACCTTGCATTAACCTGTATATATGTACACTTCAGCGTCTACTGTGCCCACACATACACACAAAGTGCAGAATACCAATATCTTATCAAGCTATTCATGCATTACACAAAGAATGCTTTATTTAACAGTTATATCCTCCTACAGGGCATCTTCTACAATTGTAAACTGTTCATAATACCTAAAACTATATTTGTTTTATTCATCATCATGTTACAAGTGACTTCCAAATACTTTAGAGAAACTATTGAACAGTATTACTCAAAAAGAAAGAGAGGAATCAATGTTAGTTGTTTTAGGAATGTCTACATATTTTCATATGTCTACCTATTTCTATTAGGTTAACTTATTTATAAGGGGTAGTCTGAGGCTTAATATTTGCAAACAGCTCTGAGATGTTGCATTTCTGTAGAGCCTTCTGCCCAAGGATCTCAAAGCACACTATGAAAGTAGGTGGGTATAGTTGTCCCCAATAAATAGATGTGAAAACTGAGAGAGGTCCAAATTAAGCAAAGCATTTACATATGTACTGGAGATTGTCCCTATTCAACCTATCACTTAAGCTTAAGTTCCATTGACGCTAATGAGGTTCAAGTACATGCCTAAAGTTAAGCCTGTGCTTATGTGATAGGCTGAATAGGGATGGATTGCTGAATCAGGACCAGAAAGATTGAGTGACTTGCCAAAGGTCACAAAGTCAGGGAATAGACTCTGGACTCCCAGTCCCACTGGAGTATGCTGCCTCTGTGTGGTGTGTTATTAGTATAAATGCAAAATATTATAATGCTCTTCAACCAAACTCCTGATTTATCCAACTACTTTGTGATCTGATACACTGTGATAATCAAGGGCTTTTCTACGCTACCACAGCCTGGCCTGGGATAGCTATGCCAGCCAAGCCTCCTAATGGAGACACAGTATACAGCAACAGAAGGAGTTCTGCCAGCATAGCTATACCACCTTCCTGTGTGACATTAGTTAAGCCAACAGAAGCACTCTTCTATTGGCATAGTTATGTCTACACTGGAAGTTTTGCCAGCCTAGCTATATTGGCTGGGGGTGTGCTTTTCCCCCCCACTCTCCTAGCCAACATAACTATGCTAGCAAAACTTTGTAGTGTAGACAAGGCCTAACAAAAGGCAGTTAAAGGGGTTGTCAACACATGCTTGTGAAAGGCTGTGTGGACAGACTTACATGAGTTTAAACCAGGCTTAATCTCTTTTGAATGGGTTTAAAATAAACTGAAATAAATATGGATTAAACTGCAGTGTGTCCACACAACCTTTAGCACTATTCTAATTTAATCAGTTTAAAAATCACACCTTTAGTTAAACACTTACAACTCTAAATGTAGAGAAGCCCATAGTCTTGTAAACTCTAATAAAGTTCTCTCTTGACCCTACGTTTTCCTTTGGACTGTCAGTGCCATCAACAGCCTGGTCAGATGCTGTGTGCACCTCGCACATGAGGGTGATTGTGTGCACATGATTCTTTTTTACACTAGGTTTTATGGCACGGGAAAGTATTGAAGCCAAGCAAAAACGATATGGAAACCCAAAGCCTCCACCACCTCAATGAGAAGATCTTCCGAGATGTACGAGTCAATATCAGCATGCTCCCAATGGGGGATGGAGTGACACTAGCATTCAAGCTATAGTGTGAGAAAAATGCTGAGCAATGGAAGGGAGACAGAGAAGCACCAAATCATCAGGCAAAACTAAGTGGAACATGAGTAGCATCTGTAATGTGAACCTGTGTCTCAGCAGAATAGCATAAAGCTGGAAAAACAGTCCTTGAAATGACCAGAAAAACTACAGGTATCTAAATATAATGGTAGAAAAAAGATTTATATTAAAATTTAGTATAATTTTATATCATAATAAAAAGAAAAACCCACAGTAAGTTGTCTTTGTAAGAGACGGTGATAGAGGGAAGGAATCTCCTTAAGGGCCCCCTCCTTCAAGACACTGAATGACTTTATTATTATTTGTAGTATGAGATACAGACATTCCCTATTGTAAAGAGCTTACATTTACACAGGCAAGACAGACAAAGGGTGAGCACTGAAAGATTAAGTGATTTACCCAAGATCCCATAGGGAATCTGTACCATTGCCAGGAATGGAGCCCTGACGGCTCCAGGCCCAGTTCAGCGTGTTAACGAAAAGACCATCTTTCCTTGACTTTCATTGCCTTGAAGGGGATTTAACAGTGCTCACCATCTCTTAGGAGTGGCCCTGTAAATCACTCTAGAAATGAAGCCACAAAGCAGCATGAGTAACCAGGAGAGGAAAGCAGCTGTAACCCAGCACAATGAAACTATGCGCCACTGACAGAAGAGCAAAAGGGTCATGCTCGCAACAAAGCTGAGAATGGGAGGTAGCATAACATTAGCGTTGCCAGGAGACTAGTGAGGTAGGAGGACACCTACTCTGGTTAGATGATTGCTGATTTAATCCATGCAGAGGACATAGCATGATGCATGCTGCTGTTCCTTGTTATCTTAGTTACTGAACAAGTGGTGGGGATGTAGTGGGTACAAAATGATGGCTGCCACTGACATTTAAGGTCGTGAAGACTTAAGAAAACAAGAGATGAGCACTGTGTAATCCGGCTGTGAGCTCCCTGTAAGATCAATTTCTCAAACAGCATGGAGCCTGTAGCATTGCTGTTCATGCCCAGTACTTGGTACAGTATCTCCTCGTACACTGCAGTTGTCACCAACCAGTCGATGGCCATCTCCCGGCGCAGCAGGGCTGCCACTAAGACAGGCTCCCTGCCTGCCCCAGCCCCAGTGGCCAGTGCAGCCCAGGGGGGGCAGGGATCTCCCTTCGTGTGCTGCCCTTCTCTGCAGGCACCACCCCCACAGCTCCCATTGGCCAGGAATGGGGAGCTGTGGCCAGTGAGAGCTGCGGGGGCAGCGCTTGCAGAGAGAGACAGCGTGCGGAGCCACATGCCCCCCCGTCCCTCCCTCAGGGGTCGCAGGGGTGCGTTGGCCCCTTCCAGGAGTGGCGTGGGGCCGGGGTAGGCAGGGAGCCTGCCTTAGCGGCAGCCACGCTACACCACAGACCAGGAGCTGCCAGAGGTAAGTGCTGCCCGGCGGGAGGCCACACACCAGCTCTGAGCCCTCTCTTGGAGCCAGCACCCCATACCCTCTCCTGCACCCCGAACTGCCTCCTGCACCCTGAATCCTAGCCCTGATCCCCCTCCCAGAGCCAGCACCCTGTACCCCCTCCTGCACCCCAACCCCCTGCCCCAGCCCAGAGCCCCATCCTGCACCCAAACTCCCTCCCAGAACCCACACCCCCTCCTGCACCCCTACCCCAGCCTGGTGAAAGTGTGTGAGGATGGGGGAGAGCTGGGGGGATGGAGAGAGTGGGGCAGGGCTTTGCAGAAGGGGTGGGGTAGATCCTAGGTTGCCCTTAAATTCAAAAAATGATCTTGGGCATAAAAAGGTTGGAGACCACTGTTGTATAGCTTGTGCTTTGGCATCTGTCATTTGATTTGTCACACACTAGTCAAAAGAGACTTGTGTGTGACTTGTGGACTATGAACCTTCCTCAAGAGACTGTCTACTATTCCAGCAGAAAACTCAAAGCAAATACTGCTTGACAAGTATTGGGGTTTTTTGGTGTTGAAATTGAAGTCCTCCTCTAAAAGACATTAACAAGCTGTTACAATTATTGCCAGGCAGTGTGAAGCACTTTAGAGCTGCTTTGGATCTAGCCATGAATGACAGTCCAGTAAGGAAAACTGTACAGTTTCCAATGCAATTAGAAAGTGACATAGAAACTCACTCTGCTTATTCACAGCATTCAACAGGTTTAGGAGTCTGAGCTCTCAGAACCCACAACTTTGTGGCTGGTTTTTCCCAGCTGTTGATCAGATAGCTTGTGTACTGTTCATGGGAACCCTTGATTCCACCTTTGTAAGAAGGGGGGGGAGGTTCTTTTACTGACCAGAAAAGGGGGGGGAGGGACTGGATTTTCAGCAAGGTATTTGGACCAAGAAGGAGCTGCACAACTAACTTCCCAGCAACAAGATTTTCAGAAGGGAGTTAGAAATTCCAGATGCTGACCTGAGAACCTTAACAGGGCCTGATTTTCAAAAAGCATGGAGCACCTGCCCTCTACAAAACAGGCCCCTTTAAGAAACATCCTCCAAGGCACTCAGAAAAATCACTAACCACGCTTGAAAATCTTGGCCCAGGTTTCTTTCTGCTTTTCAGTGTGAATGATGACCCGGTTGGCAAGGATCCTACTATCTGAACCTACAAATATGTACATTTTGTGAAGGGGGACTGTTTCATAGGTTTTACTATAGAATCATAGAAATGTAGGGCTGGAAGGAGCCTCAAGAAGTCATCTAGTCCAACCCCCTGCACTGAGGCAGAACCAAGTAAACGTAGACAAACACTTGTCAGGGATGGGCTAACCTTTTCTAGAAAAGCTCCAGAGATGGGGATTCAACAGCCTACCCCCATGGACGCAAATTCCAGAGTTTTACTACCTTAGAGTTAGAAAGCTTTTCCTAATATCTAACCTAAATCTCCCTTGCTGCAGTTTACTTCTTGTCCTACCTTCAGTAGACAGAAAACAATTGAGCCCCATCCTCTCTCTAACAGCCCTTACCATATTTATAGTTGTACATTTGATTTTCACATAAGTGTAGTACTTTGCACTTGTTTTTACTGAATTTCATCTCACTGAATTCAGACCAGTTCTCCAATTTGTCAAGATTGTTGTGAATTCTCATCCTGGCCTCCAAAGTCCTTGCAACACTTCCCAGCTGGGTTTCATCCATAAACCTTATAAGCATAGTCTCAACTTCATTAGCCAAGTCATTAATAAAAATATTGAATAGTATCAGACCAAGGACAGACCCTGGCAGGATCTCACTAGAATACCGTACATCCTCCCTGTTTGACAGCATACAATTGATAACTACTCTTTTAGTACATTTTTTCAACCAGTTATGCACCCAGCTAATAATAAAGTCATCTAGGCCACATTCCCCTCGTTTGCTTATGAGAATGTCACATGGAACTGTGTCAAAGCGCTCACTAAAAATCAAGATATCTCACATCTACTGCTTCCCACCTATCTAGGCCAGTAAGCTTGTCAAAGAAGGAAATTAGTTTGGTTCAGCATGATTTGTTCTTGACAAATCCATGTTGGCTATTACATGTCACCCTGATACCCTCTAGTTCAGTGGTCCCCAAACTGTGGGATGCCCCCCCTTAGGAGGGTGTGGAGGAACATCCAGGGGACACAGCAGGGCTTTGGCCCACCCCCATGGGGGGCAGGGAGGGAGTGCCATCCAGCCCTGCTCTGCCTCCAAACTCCACTCCAGCCCAGCCCCCAAGCCGCAGCCCTGCTCCCGGCCCGTCTCAAGAGGTTCACAGAGAATGCCTGGCCTTGAGGAGTAAAGTGTACAGGAAGTGGGGGAGGGGTGCAGGGAACAAGATTTTCTTTGCTTTGGATTGCACTAACATGTTTGAGGTGTCACAACCCTTTGACTGCCTTTTGTGATCCCCTGGGGGTTGTGACCTACTGACTGAGAAACTCTGATGTGAGGAACTCCCTGTAACAGGGGGCTCAAGGGCTGGGGCGATAAACATTGTGGGAATTAGAATCCAGCTGTAGACAGTTTACATAATGTTTAAGAGCATTTTGTAATTTTGCAGTACGAGTCTTAGTTTTTTTCTAATAATAGCAACAGTAATAGCGTCTTTATAGAGCTCTCTATTCCTGTTTAAAGGGATTCGGAAGAGGCAGGGTGGGGGCAGAGCAGAAGCGGGGCGGGGGCAGCTTTCCTGACCGGCTCAGCCAGCCATGGGATCAGGCTGGCCGGGGCCCCTTCTGACTCCGGGCCCGGTGCCACGGTAAACCCAATACTGCACCCATCAACTGAACTACCAGGGTCACTAATACTTGACCCTCAGTTGGAAGGGTGTCCAAGATGTATATTGAGAGAGGAGGTCATTCCAGATGTGCAGACCCTCAGCAGAGAGGCCACATCAGTGCAACAGAATCTCAGTTCTACTATGTGCTGCTGAAATTTTCCCATGCACTCGAATGAATCCTGGCGATAAGAGCTTTAAAAAAAAAAAAACCAATCAACTATTGAGAGACTGACGGTAGGAGTGCAAGAGTCAACAACACTGCTCCGATTGCCAAACTTTTAGAACCAATAATGGGGTTGGGGTTTGAAAAGGGACAATTATTCAAAACATGGGTCTTCTCTTAGCCAGTTTCCCCAGTCCCTACTGTTTGCTCACAGGATAGTAAGTCTGTTTAAAGAGGAGGAAGTATTGTCTGGTAGTTGGCACGTGGGACTATGAATCAGGAGGCCTGACTTCTGTACCTGACTCTGCTCTCAAAGCCCTGATTCAGCCAAGCACTCACTTAAGTGCTTTGCTGAACTGAGGACTGTTATGAGTGAAACTCAGGCCTGGAAGATAACTGTGACAAGATGTATACACAATTAAGTGGGATGTAAATTAGGTATAGACTTAAGTCCTAGCCCTCTCCCACATATATTCCCCTCACAAGTCCCTTCACCATGCTATGCCTCAGATTCCCCATCTGCATCCAGGAAATACTGATACCACTTTCCTCACAGGTGTGTTGTGAGGATTAACTCCTTACTGTCTGTAAAGCCCTTTAAAACCCTCAGCTGGAAGATGCTAAATGAATGCCAACAATTATTATATAGCTGCATGCTGTTCTCTCCATACTCTGCATTATGGATTTTATGTATTTAAAAAATTAATCGAAGCAAAAAAAAATTAAAAAGAGAGTTTGCAGACACCCCACCTGAGACTGAGAGCCAGGACATGCTAGCACATCGCCTTGCTGCAGGTGACTGAAGGAAAAGTGCTTAAGGAGAAATTAATTATCTTGTTTTCTTGCTGATGATGCTTCACAGGCTGATTACTCTGTGTATAGTTTATTTCAATGAACGACGGCTCTTAGGTTTTGACACGTCTGAGTCATATTGCTTTGTCTGGTGAAAATACCCATTCCTCTTCAGTGGGACTGTCAACGTTAATGCCTCCAGGTCACCCTCTTGGGGGAGAAGCAGGCCCCCCAATTACCTCCCATGTCTCTCTCTGGGGTGTCGCAACCCTGTGGTCTGGTTCTGGGGTACAGCCCTCCAGCTGTGCCTTTTAGTGAGTCCACCCCTTTCACAGGGAAACAACAGTCCAAACCAGAAGAAATGTCTTCCCTGCCCATGGAAGGGAGAGGGAAGCAGCAGTCTCAGTTCCCACTCCTCAAATGTGAATGAAGGTCTGGCCTTGATCCTAGGGGCATTTCAACAAAGAAAACCAGCCCGGCCCATCTTCTTCCTCAGAGAGCTCAGACTGGCAGGCAGCATTTGCAGGCTCTAGGGTCAATTAATGCCATGGGCCCCCCAGTGTGGGAGCTCTGGCCCCTGGCTTTGCTCGCTTCTGGGTACCACCCCTCTTGTAACAGGGCCATCTGCCTGGTAGCCAGAAGCCACTCTGTGGAGCCCATTGCTACCAATTTCTCCCACCTTCACAGTCCCTTAATGACTCTCAGTCCACAGGTAATTAAACCACTCGCCTCCTGGGGGCCTATTTACTGAGTCCTTACACAGTGGCCCTCCAGGCCCCACTGCCAGAGCTATGTCCCAGGTGAAAGTCTCTAAGGCTGTACATGGCTGGAGTTCAGCCTCCTTCAGTCGTCTGCCTTGTAGATCGCCAAACCCTTCCCTCAGTCAGGAGCTCTAGCAGGAGCCTCCAGCTCACTGCAGCTCCTCTTGTCACAGCTCCCTCACTCGCCAGTAAAGTCCTTGTCTCTGATCAATAACATTCATCGTCACATCTTCTGCAGTGCTCTCCCTTGACACTTGATCTTCAACTATAAATTCTGTTTTTCAGTTGCTCGTGAGGTAGGGATTCGAAGTGTAAACAGTCAGAAACAAACTCTTAGATGAAGATTTTCTAAAGGAGCTAATGATTTTGAATGACCAACCTGAGACACCTTAAAGAGGCCCAGTTTTCAGTCAGTGCAGAACACCCACGCTCGGAAAATCAGGAACTTTTAAGGTGTCATGAGTTGGGCACCCAAAACACTAAATAATTGTGAAAATCTTGACCCAAAACAGTTACACGACATGGCCTTGACCGGCCATCGGACAGGTCAATTTCCCCAGATTGGAAGTAAGATCTCAGATATAACCTATAGCCTTAGTATTACTAATACGGATGATAATTATAGTAATGATTGCATGGTAAGCGCTGTCAGTATACTTGTCTCTGTAGAAAATCCAAAGGATGGAAGACTGCCTGCCTTAAGGATCTTGCAACCTAAGGTCCCAAACATGCAATAGGGCCCGTGTGGCTGCAGCCCTGCAGCTACATAAAGCCCCATTGACTTCAGCTGGGCTCTGCATGGGTGCAGGCACTCCCCTATGAGCCTCCTGGGGGCCTAAATAATTTGGGGCTTTTTTAATCTACACATTCCCTGAATTGGAGCCTGTGCTAGTTGGAAGGCACATTATTGTGTGTTAATCACTTGCATTAGGGTAGCATCTCAAAGCCCAAACTGAGCTCTGGGCTGCATTGTGCAAACATAGTGAGAGACAATCCCTGCCCCAAAGAGCTCACAGTCTAGACCAAGGGCAGACAAACTTTTTGACCTGAGGGTCACATCTGGTTTCCGAAATTGTATGGAGGGCCGGTTAGGGGAGGCTGTGCCTCCCCAAACAGCCAGCTCCTGCCCCTCCCCCCCTGACGCCCCCCCCCCCCGGGACCCCTGCTCCATCCACGCCCCCCTGCTCCCTGTCCCCTGACCGCCCCCAGACCCTCCACTCCTGACTGCCTCCTCACCCCATCCAACCCCCTCTCCTTCCTGACTGCCCCCCCCGGGACCCCACCCCCATTCAATCCCCCTGTTCCCCACGCTCTGACAGCCCGACCCTTATCCACACCCCCTGCCCACCATCCCAAACTCCCCTGCCCTCTATCCAACCCCCCCTGCTCCCTGCCCCCTTACCGCTCTGCCTGGAGCACCCGCGACTGACGGCGCTACAGCCGCTCCACCCAGAGCACCAGGGCAGGCAGCCGTGCCGCCCAGGTGGAGCCAGCCACGCCACCGTGCAGCACAGAGCCGCACCGCCCGGCAAGAGCTCGCAGCCCCACCGCCCAGAGCATTGAGCCGGCAGTGGGGCGAGCTGAGGCTGCGGGGGAGGGGAACAGCGGGGGGCGGGGGGCAGGAGGCTAGCCTCCCCAGCCAGGAGCTCAGGGGCCGGACAGGACGGTCCCACAGGCTACATAGCCCCTGAGAGAAAGGCTGGATCATTCTCCTTGTGTTACAGATAGGGGGAGCTAATGCACCGAAAGACTAAGGCCAAGATCCTCAAATAACCTTTGTCATGTAACTGAACCCAAATCTTTGGAGTCCCAGTCTAACTCCTTAGCCACAGGGCTGGCTTTCCTCCCAGAGATTATATGTTTCCTTCTGTTCCCTTCACACATTTGCATATCATCTGTGGAAAAAATTAATTTTTGATAACCAGCTATTTAAAAAAATAATTTCAAGTGAAATTTTTTCACTAGCTCTACTTTTCAGCAGTCCCCATAGTTTCTCTTTAGAGCCTAGGAACCACCTCATTTCACCCACAAAGGCCCCTCCTCCCAGTGCTAGACACTCATTTTGCTCAGATGGGGTCTAATGAGTGAATGAGGCTAAATCTGTATGCACAAGGCTAGCGTATTGCCTCTGCTCTGGACGCTGCTCCATTTAAAATATGCAGAGCATCATGCAAGTGTTTAATCAAACCTGTCTCCATCCTGATCACATAATTACCATTAGAAAGAACAGCGGTGTGTCCCTGAACTGTAGATTGATGAGCCATCTGTAAACTGAAACAAAGAGCAGAAGGAAGCTTAATTGAATCAAATATTTAGAATACATTACACTCTATCTTCCAGTTATTCAGAGCCTGGCCTTCTCTTCAGACTTCTGTCCTGTGTGTCTGGAATTCATCACAGTTAACTGCATTTAATCCTGCAACCTTACTATAAAGTGACTGCTGATAACATATAATTATAGTTTAATTCAAGTGGTAAATCAGCTTTGGGGAATTTGTGGGAGCAATGGGGATTTACACTTTGATTAGGAGATAAAAAGCATGGTTCTTTTGTCCCCCTCTAGTGGGAGCATATAGCCTGCTACTGCCTGTAAGGCAACAACCCCAATCCTTTAACTCAGGCAGTTGAAGCACGTTTTGGAGTCACAAGGTCCGGAGTTCAGCACGTTTTGGGGTCACATGGTCTGGAGTTCACTTGTCCAGGGGCATCATTGCACAAGCAAAGAGCCCAGTGCTGTCTTTGGCATCAATGGGCACAAGAGCAGACTGTGGTTTTAGCAGTTTGGCACCCAAGAGTAAAAAGTGATGCAAAAACAGAGCTGTGTCTGCAATCCTTACTCAGCTGAGTTGGGGCGGCGGGATATGCCCAAAGGAAGTGCCACAATGTCTATATTACTGCTTTTTATTACTTGTATTGCAGTAACCCCCAGAGGGCCCAAGCAGGGTCAGAGCCCCACTGTGCTAGGTGCTGTACAAATGGAAAGGGAATGGCAAAGTCTTACAGATTTTACCTAATGAGCTAATGAATCAAGGTGAAGTAATCTGTCTCACCAGCACAGCGGTGGTCCCCTTTGTGGGACACTATGGCTCCCTCTGAAGTGCCCAGACACAGGACTGGAAAAGATAAAGAACTGAACCAACAGCTCCAAACCATAGAGGAAAACTCCCCTCTCCAGACCACGCAGGGCATCTCTCATTCTCAGGACCCGTTTCTAAGCCAGTCACAATCAAGCCCATGCACTGATATCACTGAACCAAGTGCAGCATACAGGACTGAGAATAATGGTGCATATCAGAGGGAGAATTTGCTCTTTGGGTAGAGATCTTAGAAGCAATATAGTTCTCATTTGCTTGAGGTTGCTAGGTTAGGTTAGGTTAGGTTGCTGTGTTCTCTTTATTCAATTAACCCCTGCCACATTCTTCACCCCTCTGATGGCTGCACATGTTTATCATCTGACTTTCCACTTTGTTGTATTTGGGCTGCTGCTCATAGAAGCTGATAGAGTGGGAAAGCTTATAATGAAAGAGCCCCTAATGATGCAGTGAATGGAGTACTGTCTAATGGAAACCTGCTGCTGGAGTCCCTAGTCATCAGGATCCTCCAGGGCAGGGGGAGAGGAGACACACAGGGGGGTAGTCTCTGCTGCTAGGCTAAAAGGAGCTTGACTGCTGGTCGTAATATACATAGGAATGAGTTAATGGCCCCGGCCAATCTAACCAGCAGTTTGCTCCAGCTTGGGGATATGACACGTAGGCCAGTGCATTGCTAGCTGGGGGTGCCTCTTGCATTCTCTCCAGTGCTGGGAAGAAATCCAGCCCTATTGCCTGCAGCAGCAATGGGCAGGTGGAGTAGTCCAGGGTGTATTTGAGAACACCACTCCCTTCTTCATCTAGACAAACCCAGTAAGAATCTCATCCAATGCCCAAAACTCCCATTGACTTCCCTGGCTATTGAATCTGGCTCTAGGTTCCTCATGTTCTCTTCCATAACACCTGAGTCAAAGAGGGCAGGGCTGGACCCTTACTATTGTACATTTAAGGTAGGGTGACCAGATAGCAAATGTGAAAAATCGGGACAGGGGGTGGGAGGTAATAGGAGCCTATATAAGAAAAAGACCCAAAAATCAGGACTGTCCCTATAAAATCGGGACATCTGGTCACCCTAATTTAAGGAAGCAGCCTCAGCGTGACTGAAGTAAAAACCTCAACTAATATGAAGAACCCTACACATCCCAAGCTCAGAACTCCAGGCGCGGGCCCCAAAATAAATGCTTTCCTCTACCCTGCACACTCTTCACCCCAACACTCTAGCTACATAAATAAACAGCAGCATCAACCTACGGATGGGCAAACCAGGTTCGATTAGATGAAGTTAGAACTCATGCCCCAGAGCGCCAACCCGGTCTCAGAAAGATTCAGTGGACTTTGCTTTCACTGTTTTTCATTCTCTTTGTGGCTGCTGTACTGTGGGAGGACTGACCTGCTACCAGTTCCTCTGCTTTTCATGAGATTTCCAGCCCCATCACAAGCAGGAAGGATCAGACAGTAGCTGACAAAGTCTGTGCTCACCGGATTTTCAGACGCAAGAGCGGTGGACATGGCTGAGATTCCCATCAGGGGGCCGTGGACTTTGATGGAATTAGTCATGCTGGCGTAAATCTGAGATTGCAACCTGGGCCATGTTAATAAAACAGGGAGATGGGGAATAAATCAAAGCACTGGTGGAAAGATTTATTCTGTCTTGTCTCTGAGCAATCAGACAACATCAAATACGTAGTGAATTCACTTCCATCAAATGCTATGCTAGATTTGTTCCAGATCATCTAATTCTCAGCAGGTTAAATGCAGGAGTTAGGGTAAAATATTATCTGCTGCATTTTCACATTATCCATGGCACAGTATCTTGCTTATGTCATAAGTACAAGAAGGTGCATCCCTGACACTGTAAAAACACACGCTTCTGTAGAGCTGTTTGGCTGATTTCCACTACAACAGTATAGGAACTAAAGGTGGAAATTCCCTTTCTTCTCTTGTTGTGCACAGCTGTTCCCTAGCCTGCTGCATGCCACCCCAGAGGTAGCTGCATTTACACTGCTCTACAGCCAAAATGCTTCTGAAATAAATGTAGTCAAACTTTACTAATTCTGGGTCACTGAAAACGAAAATGATGCTTAAAATTGTTTATTGGCTCTAGTTTTCAAGATATGCTATTGGGTCAGTATATACGACCCTTGACTTGGGAATGGCGGAAGATAAGTGAGTTATAAAGGGAAGGGATCTCAATTTAAACCAGAAATGACTAAAATACATCTTTGACTGGATTTATGAATAAATCTATGACTGGGTTTGGACAGTACTTGCTTTTTAGGCAAAACAATGAATGATGCAATCTGAAGCTGGTATTGGGTCATACATGATATGAATTGCATCATGTTATTCCTAGAAGTCATGGATGATGCAATCATAACGAAGCTTACATCACTCTGCTGAACAAATTGCCCTATATCAGCTCTAGAAATCATACGGTGTCGTGCTCTCTTATTTGTCAGTGTTTGATTTTGCAAAGGGACACATTTCTGTTTAGCCAAAGTGAGCAGAGATGCCTCGTACTTGTGTGAACAGTGCAGATAACTTCTGCTATGTTTGTGGTGAAGTGACTTTTGCATCACAAAAGCACAGTATAACCACTATGGTTAAGAAAGCCTATCACCTTTATTTTGGCTGCAAAATTGGAGATCAGGACAAGAGGTGGGCCCCACACATATGCTGCAACACTTGTGCAACAAATCTTCGCCAGTGGTTGACCAGGAAAAGGAAATGTATGCCTTTTGCAGTGCCAATGATTTGGGGAGAGCCAACAGATCATACCAGCAATTGTTACTTCTGCATGGTGCTTCCAGTTGGGAAAGGTGTGTCAAAGAAGAAAAAGTGGACTGTGCATTATCCAAACATTCCATCAGCTATACGCCCAGTACCCCACGGAGAAGGACTGCCGGTTCCTGATGCACTAGAATCATTCTCACTTGAGTCAGACGAGGAAGAGGAAGAGGATGAAACTTCTGGTCCTGAACCATCAATGTCACAGGACCCACATTTTCTCCCATCCTCCTCCTCTGAACCACACCTCATAACACAAGGTGAACTGAATGACCTTGTCAGGGATTTGGAACTACCCAAGAGTAAGGCAGAGCTGTTGGGCTCCAGACTACAGCAGTGGAATCTCCTGGCAGGTGATGTTAGGGTTTCCATGTTCCGTGACCGTCAAAAGGATCTTGTCCCATTCTTCGTCATGGACATGGATTCTTGTAGCCTGCAACAACATCGATGGTGTGATGGCAGCCCTCAACATCGTTCACGATCCAGATGAGTGGAGACTGTTCATTGATTCATTGAAGACGAGTCTTAAACCTGTTTTACTGCATAATGGCAATGTTTTGCTATCAATTCCAGTTGGTCCTGCAGTCCATATGAAGGAAACCTATGACAACATGAAACAACTTTTGAGGTGCATAAACTATGACCAACATCAGTGGCAGCTTTGTGGCGATTTGAAGGTTGTTGCTCTCTTGCTTGGTCTGCAGACTGGATACACAAAGTACTGCTGTTTTCTCTGCGAATGGGATAGTCGTGCAAGAGATTCCCACTACATCAAGAAAGATTGGCCACCCCGACAGTCATTGGAGCCTGGGAGGAAAAGTGTTCAGCATCCACCACTTGTTGAATCAAGGAAGATTTTGTTACCACCCTTACACATCAAGCTGGGTCTGATGAAGAACTTTGTCAAGGCCATTGGCAAAACACAAGCAGTTTTCAAGTACCTCCGTGGAAAATTTCCAAGGTTAAGTGAAGCTAAGATAAAGGAAGGTGTCTTTGTTGGTCCTCAGATTCGTGAACTTCTTCGAGATGATGCATTTGACCATGCACTGCGTGGCAAGGAAAAGACGGCATGGAAAGCCTTCCAGTTAGTGGCAATAAATTTTCTCGGAAACAACAAGGCAGACAACTACAGGTTGTTGGTGGAAAACCTCCTCAAGGCATACAAAAGCCTTGGTTGCAACATGTCACTAAAGATACATTTTTTGCACTCTTATCTAGATTTTTTTCCACCGAACTGCGGAGCAGTGAGCAACGAGCACGGCGAGCGATTTCACCAGGACATTGCAACAATGGAGAAACGCTATCAGGGCAAATGGAGCCCATCAGTGCTTGCAGACTATTGCTGGACAGTGACAAGAGATGCTCCATTTAATGAATACAAGAGACAAGCCAAGAGATGCCGAGTAGACACTGAATAGGACTAAACTATGTACAGAATAGTTTTTTGCCTTTTGTTTCATAATGCATTTTATTTATATAACCCTTTTGCTGATTTTTAAAGTGTTACATAAACAGGACAGGTGAAATATTATCATGTAAAGCAACCATAAACACATGAAAAGACCTAGGTTTACAATTTATGATTAAAACTCTACTATCTACACAATATACATAGACATAAAATGTAAAAACTTAAATATCTTAGAAACAGTAGCCAATCAGTTGTTTTAATTGTCATATTTGAATTCAGCACATCAAAATACATAATAAATAGCACATTTTATCTCTGAAGCAGACGACTTCTCAAAAATTGTAGACCAGTGTTATTAGTGCTGTATGTACTGCACTTTACATTCTTTGTGATTTGACTCAGGATGAAAGTTACTGTATAAATACAAAGCATTCCCCCTGAATAACTCCAATCACACAGAAATTGGTCGCATGCATTTGCAGCTACTCGTGGGTTCTAAGTAACCTGTTTTATCATAATAATTTTAAAGGTACCACTTTGAAAGAGGAAATGAACAAACATATAACATGTAAAAGATGGAAATTAATGTATGATTTCAAACAAGTTATTTATCTACCTCTTTGCCTCAGTACAATACTGTAGGGAAAAGCACATAACTAGCTACTTTAATATTTATTCTGATTATATGAAAAGTAAACATTGCTGATAAGTCACTGCTTTCCAGGCTAAGATTTCATATTGTAGACTGCTTTAAATTAATGCAGAAGCAAACATTATCTTTTCCTGTTATTCATCTATTTCCCTAATGAGTTCCAAGCAAATTGTGCCTACTTATATTTTATGATTTTAAATAATTAAAACATTTTATGAAAACAACTAAAATTCTCCCCAGCGTTAGCAGAAAGATTATTGATTGAGCGAGTCTCAATGAAAAAAACTTATTGTTTTAGTTTAAAGGCTCATAATTTTACTTCTACTTACCTACTAAAATCAAAGAAATCCAGTGCTTTTCTTACAGCGGTGTTATGTTGGGTAGGGATTTTTTGACCATCAGAAACTTGCAACATTTTTTGACATTGCAACATTAGATTTGCAGAAGACAGTTAATGTGTCTTTTCACCGATGTTACCAGTAAATAGTATGTCTAAGTGGAGCATATACTTACAATAATGTGGCATTTGTTAACCAGAATAACAACTTGCAACATGTTAAAAGTGTTAAGAGTTTGACTAAAATCCACAGGCAGAAAGATACCCACACGAGGAGCCCAGCTTTCAAATGGGAGCTCCTTTACCGGACACCACAATCCTGCCTCTTGGGTCTGAGTCTCTAGCCCAAGGGTCTCAAACTCAAATGACCACGAGGGCCGCATGAGTATTAGTGCATTGCCCCAAGGGCCACATCACTGACACCCCCCACTTGCTGCCCCTGGCCCTGCCCCCACTCTACCCCTTCCATGAGGCCCCTTCCCTGCCCCGCCTCTTCCCGCTCCTTCCCTGCCCCCATTCCAACCCCTTCCCTGAAGTCCTCACCCCAACTCTGCCCCCTCCCTGCCCCCAGGGGGAGCAGGAGGGGTGCAGGGTGTGGCGGGGGCTCAGGGCAGGGAGTTGAGGTGCAGGAGGTGTGCAGGGTATGGCAGGGGGCTCAGGACAGGGAATTGGAGTGTGGGGTGCAGAAGGGGTGAGTGGTGCGGCAGGGGGCTCAGGGCAGGGAGTGCAGAAGGTGTGCAGGGTGCGGCAGGGGGCTCAGGGCAGGGAGTTGGGGTGCAGGAGGGGTGTGGGATGCGGCAGGGGGTTGGGGTGCAGGGTGTGGCAGGGGACTCAGGGCAGGGAGTTGGGGTGCGGGAGGGTGTGAGATGCGGCAGGGGGCTCCAGGTAGGGGGTTGGGGTGCAGGAGACATGCGGGATGCGGGCTCTGGCCCGGTGCCACTTACCTAGAGCGAATCCAAGGTGGCAGCACCACGCACCGTGGCCAGGGGGAGAAACGGCACCATGTGCTGCTCCTCCAGGTACCTCCCCCAAAGCTCCCATTGGCTGCGGTTCCCTGTTCCCGGCCAATGGGAGCTGCGAGAGCACGGAGCCCTCTACACGCCCCCCACCCCCCTGCCCAGAGCTGCAGGGACATACGGTAGTTCCAGCTGCTTCAGGGAGCGGTGCAGGGCTCGCGATGACACGGGGTAGGCAGAGGGGTGGGGGGTCCACGGGTGGGAGGGCGCGGGGAGCTTGGCAGGCCGCAGGGAAGAACCCCGCGGGCCGTATGCGGCCTGTGGGCCGCGTGTTTGAGACCCCTGCTCTAGCCATTAAAATCGCCAGGCACATTGTCTGTGACATCAGTAGGAACAGGATTGAGCCCAAATCAGGGCCGGCTCCAGGCACCAGCGTAGCAAGCTCGTGCTTGGGGTGGCACATGGAAGCGCGGGGGCGGCACATCCGGCTCTTCGGTGGCAATTCAGCAGCGGGTCCCTCGGTCCCTCTCGGCGGGAAGGACCTGCTGCTGAATTGCCACTGAAGAATGAAGTGGTGGTGGTAGAGTCGCAGCGGAAGTGCCGCAGATCGCGATCGCGGCTTTTTTTTTTTTTTTTTT
>NW_020664499.1:6384961-6475486 GCF_002925995.2 Terrapene triunguis
GGTATGTACATGCCTGACAGTGTGCTCCAATGGATAGGGCACTGGATTGGGAATCAGGAGACCCAGTTCTGTTCCCAGCTCTGCCACTGACTTGCTGGGTAACCTTGGGCAAGTCACTTCACCGCTGTTCCCTCTCCCACTCTTTTCTGTCTTATTTAGATTATAAGCTTTTGGGGATAGTGACTGTCCCTTACTAGGTCTCTATACCGCACATAGCGACCTGATCTCGGTGGAGCTTGGCCGAGGTGCCACTGTAATGCAAATAAATACATAGTAATAATAATACTGCATCATTTGTATTACAGCACCTAAAGGCCCCGGCAGAGATCAGGACCAAACAGTGTCAGGCGCTGGTGATCCCTGCTCCATAGAATGTACAGTCTGGCTGAAACTCTCCTCTCCCAAACTCGCAGAAGTTTAGAGGCGAGACTCCTCCGACCCCAACCAGGGAAGGCCACTGAGCTGCAGGAGACCCCCAGTGTGAGGTCTCTGCCTTCCTCTCCTATGGAAAAGCCCAGTAGAGTTTAATAGAAAATGAGAATCTTTCTACAGGCCTTTGATTTAACCACTTCCAGTCTGAATTTGTCTAGCTTCAGCTTCCAGCCATTGGACCACGCTATATCCTTGTCTGCTAGATTGACGAGCCCATTATCAAATATTGATATTTGTTCCCTAAATAGATACGTATGGACTCTGATGGAGTCACCCTTTAGTTTTCCTCTTTGTTAAGCTAAATAGATTGAGCTCCTTGAGTCTATTGCTATAAGGCAGGTTTTCTAATCCTTTAATTATTCTTGGGGCTCTTCCCTGAACTCTCTCCAATTTATCAACATCCCTCTTGAACTGTGGACGTCACAGCTGGACACGGCATTCCAGCAGCCAAATACAGAGGTAAAATAACCTCTCTGCTCCTATTCAAGATTCCCCCATTTCTGCATCCAATTATTATTGGATCAGATTAGCCCTTTTGGCCACACTGTGGCACTGGGAGCTCATGTTCAGCTGATTATCCACCATGACCCCTGATCTTTTTCAGAGTCCCCCATCCTGGAGTGGCGTCCAGCAGAGAGCCTCCTTCCGTGGGATGTTCCCCTCCGTGTCCACTTTGTCCATAATTCATTCCACCGAGGACATGGATTTTGAACACTTGTCCTGGAAAATACAGACAGGACCATCGGCCTTAACTTTCTCCCTCTGGCTCAGGCATTGGAAAAGGACTGTCTCCCCTGCCAGTTGCCATCCAATGGCATCCCCTGTGGCAGACACAGCCACTGCCTATATTAGGGAAGTGCATAACGTATGCCAAGTTTTCTTTTCATGCAATTTAGCAGCTCTGTGTAAGGAGAAGAAGCCAGCACCATGCAGCCTCCCAGCTCTGCAGATCAGTGGTGATTCATGGCTTTGCTGTGGACCTGCATTGGACCAGACGTTAGGAACCAGTGGTCAAAGGTCCTGATCAAAAGCCCATTGAAGTCAATTTAAAGACTCCTAGTGACTTCAGTGAGCTTTAAACAATAGGACCACTGTTTTTCTGCTGTCTCCTGGAACCTGATTGCCCCTGCAAAGCCATCTTTTAATTCCTTACTCTCTAGCATCAGAGAACAGTGATGCCCCCAGGAGGTTGTCTGAAGAAGCTGGGGGAGAACTGCCCTGAGTCCTTGTCTCTAGGAAACATTCTAGCTGGTTGAGAATCAACAGTTAGCTGGAGCGAAGGCTGGGCACAAATCTGCTCTCTGGTGTTCTCTAGTAAGTAAGGTCCCTACCACGGCACTTTACGACAGGCTTTGCACAATCAAGCAGGCCACCTCTTCACTATAAAGATAAACTAGGAATAGCCCCTAGGTTGAACCGCCAAACTACTCACATGAAGCCTGGTGAAGGCTTTGTGCTTTGGTGAGAGGGCTTTACGATCGAACATGGGCTGCTGCTTGTCATGGATCTCCTGCCTAGCTTTCACCTCAGCTTTATCATCCCTACTTTTGAATTGCATTGGGGGTGGGAGGAATTAAGGTCTGTCCAAAGTGCTGGAATAAGAATTGAAAATGGATATTTTAGCGGCTCCAGGATTCAATTTGGCTGACTTCTTGGTAACTAATTAGTTCTTGGAATTAAGCCATTCCACTTTAAATTCTTCTTTGTTTGTGGAGAGGAAGATCTTGGGCTTTCACTAGAGGGAAGAAGAAAACCAACCACATTCCAGACACAGAGAAATCTCTTCCTTAGATACAAATCAGAGGCTCAAGTGTCTAAAAACCAGGAGGGTCTTCTAAAAGCATTGAGTGGATATGTATATTTTAAGTGCTGTAACACTGTTTCCGATTGCATTTTTCTCTCTCGCACTTTCGAAACAGAAGGAAGACCCATGACTCTGACAAACATGACCTCAGTTAGTTTCATCAGACTAAGAACAACATTTCTTAATATACCCAAGATTTATATGGCTGCTTCCTGCAGGTCCTTAAATCAAAGCTTCCACTCCACAAGTGAGGTACGGAACTACGTACTTTGCTCATTTTATCCTTTGACTTTTAAAAAAATCAAATCCCAAACTCCCCCCTGCTCTACTAGAGCAGATGACATGGGTGGATTCTGGGCAGCACATACTGTGACAGCATAGGTGTGCTCACGGGGTGTGCTGGGTGTACCCAGGCACACCTTAATGCAGGGGTGGGCAAATGGCCCCACTCTCCCGGCGCCGCAAGCCACGAGGTCCGCGCTCCCGGACCGGAGTGCCTGGCCGAGCGCAGCAAACTGCCGGCCGCTCCCCCGCCTTTCCCCCTTCCCTGGAGCCATGCCACCACACGTGCAGCACTCTGGGGGCCGGGGCTGCGTACTCCTGCGGGGTAGTGTTTGGCTCCGGGGTGAGGCAGACACGCTCCCCGCTCATCCGGAGCCATGCCGCCACACGCGCAGCATTCTGAGGGGCAGGGCTGCTTGCTCCCGCGGGGCAGAACATGCTGCTAGGAGCCTCATGGTAAGGGGGCCGGGGCCAGGGGGGGTTGGATAAGGGGTGGGGGCAGTCAGGGGACGGGGAGCAGGGTGGGTTGGATAGGGGATGGGATCCCGGGGGGTGGTTAGGGCGGGGGATCTCTGGAGGGGGCAGTCAGGGAGCGGGGGGGTTGGATGGGGCATGGGAGTCCTGGGGTCTGTCAGGGGGCGGGGGATGGATAGGGGTCAGGGCAGTCAGGGGACAGGAAGCAAGGAGGGTCCTGGGAGGCAGTTAGTGTGGGGGGGTCTCTGGAGGGGGTGGTCAGGGGACAAGGAGCTGGGGGGGGTTGGATGAGTCAGGAGTTCTGGGGCGGGCCTGTCAGGGGGCAGGGAGCATTTGGATAGGCATGGGAGTCCCGGGGGTCTGGCTGGGGGCGGGAGTGTGGATAAGGGTTGGGACAGGTAGGGGGTAGGGTCCTAGGGGCAGTCAGGGGACAAGGAGCAGGGAGGCTTAGATAGGGGGTGGGGTTCTGGGGGACTGTTAGGGGCAGGAGTCCCAGGAGGGTGTAGTCAGGGGACAAGGAGCGGGGTTGGAGGTTCTGAGGGGGGCAGTCGGGGGGGGAAGTAAGAGGGAGTGGAAGGGGGCAGGACGGGGGCGGGGCTAGGGCAGGGATCCCTGGGTGCACACCCTAATGAAATGTGCTGTGCACGCCTATGTGTGACAGTGATTTTGAAAGGAAATCTTAAACATTAGCAGTGTGGCATCCAGGACGGTTGTATTGTATCTGCTTGCTGGCTAAGGTGGGTGAGGTCCTGTATTTATGATCTCACTCCGATTCTGTGCTTGAAGAAGAAATTCAGGCAGCATGAGCAGAGACCACTGTGGAAGTGGGGTGGAAGGGAAGAGCGTTGGAAGAAAAATCACACTGGCTGCCCTCTGGTGGCTAAGATCTTAAATAGCACGTTTCAGGTATGTTTTTAATGGGCCAGACTTTCGCTAGGACTCAGCACCCTCATGGCATTTTTGCCAGACTTTCAAGATTTTCACCCAATGTCCTGGACTTCTTAGAAAACCTGGCCATGTGTTTTGGTGCCTCATTGGAGTGGAGCAATTCTGAGAATTCAGCCCTCACTGAGGGTTCAGAGCTCATTTGAAGATCTTGCCCCATACGGCAAACTTAGCGTTAGTGTAAGGAGAAGCTGCGTGAACCTCATTCTCTTTCAGTGCAGCATGCTCACTTCTCATCTAGCATGCACTGCTTACAGCTAGCCAGCACACGATACTTATCTTGATACATACATTGGGGTATGAAGAGAAATTACGAGACTCCATCAAAACCTTAGTGCACTCCCCGTGTTATTCTGCCAATCAGGCCAGGCTGTGATGCCAGTGCTGAAACCGGCACCACATTTAGAATTAGCTGCCAAGGGAGAACGTGAGATGAGCTCACTCCTGCCTGAAATGTTTCCCTATGTAAAGGCCTAGCAGAAGAAGGTTGCATCAGGAGAAGATCTGACTTTGAACCAGAATTGCCCCAGTGAGGGACGTGAGTTTGAGGAAGAGGATGCAATAGTTATGGCTGCGATGTAGCAATAAATAAGCCAACTTAGTTCCCAAGACCCCACGCATTGAGCACTCCTATGAACTAGCACTAGGAAGAAGAATAAACAGGTAAGGATAAAACATACACACTCCAGCCAAACTATACGTAAAAGCCCACTGCAAACCAGTTTGAATGCCAAACTAGAGAGGACCTTGTGCTGCAAAAGCTTAAACCTCAGCTCAAACTGAAAGGTACTGCACCTCTTGCAAGACAAAATGCTCCACCAGATTTCCCTTAGCCTCTCTCAAACATACAGAAAGGACCCAGTTGCAAATACTAGGCCAAGAGAATACAGCCAGCTAGAACCACAGCAGTGCTGTGTTTATTGCTTGTTGTTAGTTAAATACACTCTCCTAAAAGCTTCCTCAGTCACACTGGAAACACTAATGACCCATCCAGACACCCGGTCAACCTTACCTAGTGCTGTCTTCTACCATGGAAGGATCAGTGACTTGCCACCTCCTTCCATATGTCCTATATGTACAGCCAACAGTCCAGCTCACTATTTTCATGGTGATAAGGCAGAACTACTGCTCCCTAAAATCTTGAATGCCCTTCATGAGGTGCAATGTTAAATTGTCCCCACACAATCAATGGCCCAATGACCAGCCACAAGCCATTCCCTGCTGCAGACAGCTTTTGTCTGACACAGAGAAAAACAACCACTCCTGCTGAGAAAGAAAGTCAGAATGGCTTCTGCTAACCCTAACCGCCCCTTGACCACTTGGGGTAATCTCAGCCAACCAGAGAACCAGAAATGACACCATATGATTTTCATGGCCAATTGTAACCCACCTGATGTGCTCAAAATTCAAAAAAAGCAATGCTAAAATGGTCAAATTTGACCTTAACACCAAATAAGCTATGGGAAATTTTGTTGCAAATTTTTGAAAACTTAGTGTAATCACTTCCATTTTGTGAATGTAAAGAGTGGTTTTAATGAAAATATTTATGCCTGTGGAGCTAGTTGCTATTAATAGCCCATTTCCCAAAGAGGTAGGCCCATGACATTTAAACTCAAGACACATTTGAGTGATGGAGGAGTGAGCACACACTGCTACCTAATCAAAAATCCCAGTTTATGCAGGCAGACTCTTGCACCCCCGAGGAGCTGATTGCTGGATTAGGACCTAAATTGGTCACTGATGAGAATGGTACAGCTGTGTTGTGATGAGGGTCAGTTGCTATGTTGCAATGCCACGCCGGACCTGGGTAACGCAACAGTAAAGTACCATTGCAACGCCATCATGTTGTGATGCAAGGCCACACTTTTGAGGTAATGCCACCACCGGCTGCACTTAGATCAGAGCATGAGAGAGCTTTCCATCGTGCAGTATTGCCAACCTCAAGCATTCAAAACTTAGGTGTCAGGCTGCACCCATCAGGAGATTGGCTTAAAAATCTTTTTAAAGCAATGAATGTTGTTGTGTTCTGGTTTCTGAGTCTTTAGGGTGCACTCGCTTCACATTTGCAAGCTTTTCACCACACCCCGGAGGGCTAGCACTTGCTTTTTCTGAACGAAAGCTGAGATGCTCGTGCAATCTCTTGATTTCAGCATCTGGAGTGTCAAGAAAAACACCAAGTATCACGGAGCTCGCAATTAAATGAGAGACGGCAACAAGGCCGCATCCTGCAATGCAGTGTCACAACGAGATGTCTTCACAGTACCCAAGATGTTTTAGCATACTCCAAACCAGAACCCCAGTTCTTCAATGAGCTCTGTGTGGGCAGGGTCCCTTCACGCACAGGGATCCAATCACATACGTGGAGCTTCCCGCAAGAGCCAGACCTTACGTTTGCAGGGTGAGGTAACAGCATCAGGCCCAGAACTATTGGGTTGGATGGGGTCACTGAGCTCCAGGGTCTCCTGCATTATCCAAGAAAGAATATGAGGTAATGTGAAAGCCTGGGGAAATGGGCACTGAAAGAAACCCTCCCCAGACTAAAGCTGCAGGAAGTTTGTTTGCTAGGGTAATATTTTTTCCCCTGCCGTATTAAAAACTGATGCCACTGGCTCAAGATCTGGCTTAACTGTGTTGAAAACGTTTGTTTAAAAATAAATCAACAAGCTCATGTACTAAGACAGTGGAGCCTGGGCAACTGCAAAGTGCCACAGAAAGAAAGAAGCTGCTTCAGCATTTTAGAATATTCCTGAGGGAGAGTCAAAAGGGAAAACAGAACGACCACCAGATGGCACAATTGCTCCATACAGCCAAGCTGGAAAGCTGTGTGCACCTTGTAGCAACCAGCTTTACTCCTAAAAAAAGAAGGGCCAGTTCCCAAACCTTGAAAGTGT
Source organism: Terrapene triunguis (assembly GCF_002925995.2). Lineage (NCBI taxonomy): Eukaryota > Metazoa > Chordata > Testudines > Emydidae > Terrapene > Terrapene triunguis. Next base: position 6,391,790 of record NW_020664499.1, read on the forward strand.
GTCACATTCCCAGGAGTGCGCAGCCAGGCCCTGCACCTGCAATCGGCTCTGTGCAAGTGACTGCTCATGCCCGCATCAGGTATGGCTACTCTGCAATTAAAAACACACAGCTGGCCCGTGCCAGCTGACTTGGGCTTGGCTAAGGGGACTTGGCTAAGGGACTGTTTAATTGCAGTGTAGATGTCTGAGGTGAAAGGGTCCCAGAGCTCAGGCTCCAGCTCTAGCCCAGAAATGTACACTAGAATTAAACAGCCCCTTAGCCCGAATCAGCTGGAACGGGCCAGCCATGAATGTCTAATTGCAGTGTAGACCTATCAACCGTTCCAGTATCACAACCCCAGGAGTGTGCAGCTGCGCCCAGATCTGGGGCGGCTCTATGTTTTTTGCCACCCCAAGCATGGCAGTCAGGCGGCCTTCGGCGGCATGCCTGCGGGCGGTCCGCAGTCACACAGCTTCAGCCGCATTTCTGCGGGTGATCTGCCGGTCCCGCGGCTTTGGCGTACCCGCCGCTGAAACCGCGGGACTGGCGGACCTCCCACAGGCACGTGACCAAAGGCCGCCTGACTGCCGCCCTCACAGCGACTGGCACACCGCCCCCCGCGGCTTGCCTCCCCAGGCACGCGCTTCCTGCGCTGGTGCCTGGAGCCACTCCTGGCCCAGATCCTGCAATCGGATCTGTGCAAGTACCCACTCCTGCCCCTAACAACCTCAATTGGGGAGGGGGCTCCCAGCCATGGAGTAACTTGCAAGATAGGGGCATCAGCAATCACTGACTAGTCCACTCAAAAAATGCTGCTTTAGCAGGGGGCAGATGAAAGGTGTCTTAACGCATTCAAAAAACAACCACCACCCACCAATGTAATATCTATTCTTTAAGCACGGCATGTAGCCTTCAATATGATTCTGACAGCAAAAATACATGTATCAAATAAAGATGTGATTATGGCTGGTTTTTAATAACACTACTATGGAAACCTATGGGGATAAAGTTCATTAGCTACTTGCAAGTTGCTGCCTTCACCCAACTCACGTGAACAGTCTTGGCTGCAGATGCAACGTTTGTAACCAGCAGAACGCCACATGCCTAGATTCCTTCATGAAACACACCCAGTCAGGGCACTGAGCTTTTATAAGAGAAGTGGTATAGTACTTGACTGCTTTACATGCTTGAATATACTCGTTAGCTGTAAAATAATCACCCAATGGCACAGTACCACAGGAACTCAACAATGAACCACCACCTGAGCCTGTTGGTCCTGCCCACAGATCCAGGGCTGGGTGCACCTTTAAAAACTGATGAATTCTGCAGCTTTTGAGTATTTATGCTAGGATCATCAGCCCACAGATTTTTAGAGCAACATTCCCTGTTGATATCAGTGGAAATTTTTGCTTTTTAAAAAAACGGATAGGTAGATATGGCCCATAAAGAACAGGGACGCTCAAATGTTTGATGGGGAGACAAATCCTAACCACTTGTGGTCTTTAAAGATCCCTCTGTACTTTTCATAAGGCAAATAGCTAAGGGGACAGGTGTAGCCAAATTCTAATTTATAACTATATTCTACCTAAATTTTTCTATATAGTTTTAATTGGCTTGTATTCTTCATCTCCTGATGTGTTGGGTACAGCATTACTGTGTGCAGTTCCTTTCCAGCACAGAGGTGGCTGCATTTCAGCGGTAAGTAGTATGACAGTGTCTTAAACAGCAGGTGCAGTAATTGCTTTAGCCTCTAGAAAGCACTTTGGCACTTTTTAGGATGACAGCAATTCTCCAAAGTGCAATTCCCAGATCATGCCAAGAAAGTCACACACGCGTGCCTAACTTCATGCCCTGTCGACTAGTGCCATTGTTAGCTTACTGACTTCAGTAGGGCCACCCCCAGCACATGCAGTAAGGCTTTGCAGAAGTAGGACCTACGTCAATATTTCTAGAACTGCCCCCCGCCCCGTCCAAGATGAAATTGCAGCTGTATAATTCAGTTTGCTTCTTTATGGTCCGTAGATCAATGGAGAAAACAATGAGGGTCGCTGCCATATTCTGAGCGGAAGCAGCATTCCTGTTCCACCCCTGAAACTACTGGGAAGAGACTGCAGGTAAAACACCTGCAGTCTCTTCCCAGTAGTTTCAGTGTCTGCTCCTTGAGTGGCTATTGACCGAAGCCCTGCACATCCTAGATCTCTAGCTCAGCATGATATAGTCATACAGACAAGACCATAAAACCTAGCTATTACTTTTCAATCCAAAATCATTCTGTTGAGCAGCTAGTCCTGGAAGGAAGCTGAGCAAGCCTGAAATCATATTTGAAGGTGCAACTCACCAGTTCCACTGCAGCTGCTAACAGGTACATTTTTAACCCATGGACTGCACACTCTTGGGGAGGAAGCATTCTTTAGTAGTTAGAGTAGCAAGCTGGACATTTGAAGTCGTCCTTTCATTCCCAGGTCTACCAGCCCACTGGTTGTTTGAGGCTCAGCATTCATAAAATGCTCAGAGATGTCTGAATGAAAGGAGTTGCATGTAGGCAGTCCTGTGTCCATTTCAAACATAGCAGGTTGCTCAGAAATGGTGAATGCCACAGTGCACAAAAATTAAATGCACACTAAGTATGACACTAGCCCGATTTTCCACAAATCCACAGCCGCTGCGCCTGCAAACACAGCTAGCAGCAGCTCTTCTCTCCACTGGCTCATATGGGAACCCCCCCCCCCCGCCCCGCCCCATGCCCTCACCTCTCAAAAAACCATTTCCCTGCAGTTTGGCACATTTAGTGTTTAGAAGCAAGACCACAAAGTTAGGAATAATTCAAACAGGACAACAGCATGTAAACAGTTGCTTAACTGTGCACAAGGGTCACTATTAAATTGCAAAAAGCCAGCAGTCTACGGACAGAGAAACTAAAACTATATGGACAGGCTTAGAATAGCAAAAGCTTCCCAACTTTTTACTGCTTTTTGTTTTGACTTTGACACACAGGCAGCTGAGGATTGAGCTTTAACTACTGCCCTGCAATCACAGGAACTTAGTCATACAGCAAAAGAAGTCAGTTAACTCAATTTTTAGATTTTTTTTTTTAAATTTTACTCTGAGCCCAGGTGTGAGGCCAAAATTAAAACCAAGAACAAAGGTATCAAAACCAAGAACCATTTTACTACAGCTGGTAAAATAATGTGTAGTAAATGCTTTATCCAACACATTTAACACTTGTTCCTGTTCAGGAATCCAGACTCTGGTTTTTGCCAATTTGATATCTGTAATTTTTCAGATAAGTGGCATAAACACATGGCTGCCAATGGTCTGATTGGGACTTAATTCACTTTGATGAGGCCCAATATTTGTGACATGTGATGGTCACGTCAGTGGGTTGTATTGCTTCCACTTCCTCTTTAGGTGGCAAGAATTAGAAATAGGAGAGCAAGAACCTTTGTCTGTATTCATGCCCTTGTTCCCAAGCAAAAATGCTTATTTCCCCAACTTGTTCTGTGAATAACCAGGCCTGCAAAAGTGAATGAGCATGCTGAATCAAACACCTATTTGTATGCATGATTTTGTAGTAATTTGCTCAGCTTTCATTACTACAAAAATAAGATCACTTTAGAATAGATTCAAGTCCACCACTGTACCTGATAGGCTACTATTTGCCATAAGCAGTACATGGTCACCAACAGAACATTGGGGGCACAAGGCTCACTCTGCAGCAGCTGCCTTGTGTGAAGAATTCTCAGCAACAAAAGCAGAGATGAGGCCTGTGCCCTAACACCGCCCCCCCCCCCCCAACCAGGAGTGTCTCGTTCTGAAAATTTTAAAGTAACTGATGGCTAATAGTTTCAGGTGAAACTAACTCTAGGCCCTGCAAGACCTACCATCTCACCCTTCAGTGTGAACATCCTTACTTTACTGGAGTATGGTGTGCAAACAGGTTCCATTCCAGCTCTGGAAGGTGGAGACCAAATGCTGCAAGTTCCATAGATATATGTAGGGTGACCAGATGTCCCAGTTTTATAGGGACAGTCCCAATATTCAGGGTTTTTTCTTATATAGGTACCTATTACCACCACACACCCCCATCCTGATTTTTCACACATGCTCTCTGGTCACTCTAGATCAGAGATCCGCAACCTTTGGCACACGGCTCACGAGGGTAAGCACCCTGGTGGGCCAGGCCGGTTTGTTTACCTGCCACGTCTGCAGGTTCAGCCAATCGCGGCTCCCACTGGCAGTAGTTCGCTGCTCCAAGCCAATGGGCCTGCACCGCTTCCCGCAGCCCCCATTGACCTGGAGCGGCGAACCGCAGCCAGTGGGAGCCGCGATTGGCCGAACCTGCGGACGCGGCAGGTAAACAAACTGGCCTGGCCCGCCAGGGTGCCTACCCTGGCGAGCCGTGTGCCAAAGGTTGCCGATCCCTGCTCTAGATATATGTGCACAAATCCCATTGACACCATGATGAGTTGCACAGGTATTCATGAGGGCAGTATTTATCCTGGAGTGTCAGTGGATTTTGTATATTAAAACAAAAAAAAGAATACGAAACTATCCAGCAGAGGACTGTACTCCCAAGAGCTTAGTCTGTTTTCCCTAAGCCCATGTGTGGAGCAGGGAACCCAATGCACACTGAGGGGGCAACTCTTCACTTCCCAGATATTCAAGCTAGCTTTTTGAGAAGTGCCTGAGAGATTTGGGCTTGGTTCATTTTGGCATTTAGGGTCTCTCTGTACACTGGTCTATAGCTAAAAGAATTACTGCAAAAGTCAGTCTTTAAACCAGTTTAATGAAAATACAAGGCTTACGTGTATCATCTTAAAGTCACCAAGGTAATTAGGGGAAGAGTAACAAGTTATATGCCTTAGTTCAGCTCTAATCTGATGTTTTATCATCTCCCCTTCCATACCAGGTAATACTCAATGTAAAATACTCTTATCACAAGAAGAGTAAATTTGCCATAAAAAAAAAAAAAAAAAAAAAAAAAAAAGCCACCCTATTGACTATGGTGACTAGTAGGAAATGCTAGTAAATATTTAAATAGCTTAAATCTACCACATTGCTCTTTAGTACCCCAGAACAGATGCTGTCTTCCAGGCTGTTCCTCCCATCTAGTAGTGTAAATTCAGATGTACACCAATGTGGCTATATAGTGCAAAGCACATAAAACGTATGCCAGGGGAAGAATCTCCCTGAGACAGCCCCCCTGAACGGGAGATGTCTCTTTAGCAGCATGTGACTGCATTTTCTAAATATATGTATATATATTTTACCTTATTTATAAGTCCCCAAATTCAGAACTAGAATTGTGACCTTAAAGTCAGTCTTTGCATCTCCATGTTAGGAGGATCACTGCACATGCATTTCCAGTATCCCTTCTAGAAAGGTTCTCTTCCACTTGGAGCTGTATTCTAATACCTAGGAAATCTTTTTAGCACTTGCATTACTGCAACAACTTCAGGAGTTACCACATTTAATCACTGATACTTGCAAAGAACTGTAACATCAAAAGAAAAATGCAAACTTTATCTTCTATTTCTCACTCTAAGGATTAAAGTAAATCACTGTATCTTTCACACATTCTAAATAGAAGCTTAGCATAGTCCTGCTCACATGGCCAGTTGATTGTACTGAGTGGGCCTCCACTCTGCAGCCAGACACTAGTGGGAGATGTAGGGGGCATTTTTCAAGTCAGACGGTGCAGTGAGTGTATTGTACTCTCCAGACCAGTAGGCACAGAGTACTGGACAAAATGCACTTGGTCCATGGAGGGACAGGAGAACTGGAGAATACAGAAAGAGGGCCTTGTCGTACCACAGCAATAGATCAAGGGGTGAGGTTCACTGGCTCCTAAAGGAGTTCCCATCCAATCGTCCTCAGCAGAAACCTGCTTGCTTCAACATGGGTCAAAAGGACTGGGCCCATAACGGAAGCTCGCGATCACTGATGACTAAGGTGTGTGGCACTACAATGATTTTATAAGTAAACTAAAGCTCACTGAGCCCTATCAATAGCTAAACTCTTAAAATATTTGGAGGCACAAATATGTGTGTGTATTTGTTTTATTCATAATTTGAGTTGTCTTGGGATACCAAAGGTATTTCTAATTAAGGTGATTTAACAAAATTGCTGACCTCATTTCAAAACATCCACTGATCCATTTCTCATTCAATGGCAATATCAAAATGTTAAAAGGAACATAAAAACAAACATGCACACAATTGTACAGTTTTCATAAAGGTCTATTTCATTATTTGTGGGTAGCGCATTAAACAGTTAAATACATTTAAATAATGTATAAGTGACTGCACTAATGCAGAATTGATAACTAGATAGGTAACCAATTTAACTAGAAACCAGCTAACAAGTAACTGTCTAAAATACTTTGAATACAGCTCTTGTTCTAGGTCATCCCTCTTGGGAAAAAAAGCCTGCTGATCACACTGGAAATACATTTTTAAGGCCAAATTCTTCTGATATCCCTTCCTTGCAGCAGTTTCTTCGGCTGTTTCAAGCTTCCAACTCCAGACCAAGACCAAGTTTATGACCTCCAGAATTGATGCTCTTCCCATCTACCAGGGCGGAGAGTGTAAGCTTCACACCTGTAAGATTAAAACAATCCTGTGTTAACATGTAATCTGAAAGTGCTAACTATTGTGTCAATCAGCAATTCTTTGTTTCATCACAAGTCCAAGTTAAATTGTAATTACTTTCCCAGGTAGTAATAGTAAAGCAAGTTTCTAAAGCAATTTCCACTTACGTACATCAACTCCATTCAGCTTTTAAAAGAAAGTTGTACAAAATTAAGCTGAACAACAATTGTAGGTACCAAATGACTATCTGGGGGCACATAAAATGCAACTGCTTCACACAGAACTAAAAAAACCATGCAAATTCTATATAAGTATCACATTTTATATATTGGACTTATGAGATCATTTATTTACTCAAACTAATATGGAAATGAGCCCTTTCACGCATTATAGCTCGCACACAGAAAAATATGCTATGTACATGAGATAGCCATTTGGGAAAAGTGCGATGATGGCTTTTCCCCCCCCTCTTAGAGGTAGGATTAGAGATACTGCACAAGATGTATTTTTGCCCAAACAAAACAACAACTTCCATAAACATGAGGGGGAAAAAAAGTGCAATTTTGAGAATGAAGCTACCTTAATCCTAGCTGTTTAGAGAGCTATCAGCAACCAGTAAAATCAGAGATAAGACCTTTGGAGGAAGACAGTGAAGAATGAAAGAGACCGTCTTATTTTCATTTGCATTGACTAAAACTATCCCCCTAACAGAGAGAAAGAATCTAGAAGTCAAGTATTCTTTTGTCTGAGCCCACAAGAGTCTCAGTAGGGAAAGACACCAGATTCAGTAAGCTACTGAGTCCCTTCTGACTACCCTAATAAAATCAAATGAAGATCCCAAATACTGAAAGTTATTTAGATTCCACTCTCTGCCCCAAAACCTTGATCAGAACAAAGGAATGCTAACATAAAAGGGTGGATTTATAACTCTCTCTAATCTGAGATCCAGAAAGCATTTTGAAGCAACTCAGAAACCAAAAACTTTTCAGGCCTTCTTAATGCATCAGAAAGCAGCACACAGGAAAAAGCCCTTTTTTTTCAATTGATTGCAAGTCACCTGTAAGGTTAAAAATCTACAAGAAACCCAAATATTTGGAAATACAGAACAACTAAATACTAAGTTATATCAACTCTGTCCCCCCACTTAACAATTCTAACTTCCCTGGTGTACTCCTTCCCCTCCCCCCACGACATAGTGGTGTTTTGGATCACAGATTTAGAAAAAGATCCTCCAGCCTGTGCATGCAATATGAACAGCCAATGTACTTATAAAGCTTTCCATTTGTAAGTGTGCCCTACACAGCCCTGGTTTATAATTGGTTTGATGTCTCCATTGTACACATGCTCTATCTGTCACCTGGATCATGCACTTGCACATAGAGCTATAAGGAACCCTCTATATTAGACAGAATCAGGCCCTTAATAAGGAGTGGAGGAGTGACTACCAGTTCCTGATTAGGAAAACAGTATGAATATAGTAAAATAGTTTGCTGAGTAAAGAAGGCACAACCCGGAGGCAGTTAAGAATAAAGCATTCTATTTTTAGTAGTGTCTGATAACACAGTGTTTGTAAATGGATGGATAAAGCAGTCTGGGTTTCTCAGATATGGAGCAGACTAAGAGCAGCTCAGCTACCTTTAACTGCACGCATGAAGTGTTAGGATTAAAAACTAATGAGAAATTCCAAACTCTAAATTTTCTTATGCGTTTTTGCAAACTGAAAAAGGAGAAAAAAAAAATCTGAAAGGATTTTTATCTTTAAGTTATGGATACGAACAGACTTTTGTCTGGGAATTTCCTTAGTTTTTAAGAACAGAAAGAGCCATCTTCCTCCTTCTGCTGGTGTGCTTGTCCTAGGATTTCATCCTCCCCCCCACAAAAGCAGCAGCTGCAATCATCCAAGGTATGCAACCGAAATTTTGAGAGGCATTATCTCTTCTTGCCAATCGCAAAGTTAAGAGAGGACTTATTTCCTAGTCAGAGAGATGAGTCCCAATATATTTTAATACACTAGCAGTTAACGGTTTTCTAAACCAGAAGTTGCTTCGTTTCTGAAACAAAACTATGCTGAATGAGTTCGCTCCACAAGACAGCCCCATCGTGTATATGGTGTTAATGCTATTTGGACAGAAGCTGCTCAACCCAAGACCAAAAACAGGTCAGGTTTTTCCTCACATAAGTCTGGTGTGTTAATGATTTAGTTATTCACTATCATGTTTTATAACCAGTGATTTAAACAAACAGCACAAATGGACAATCACTGAGAAAATTGTTACCAAGGTATTAACTGAACACAGATAAACTGTGTTAGCTGGTGATCAAAGGATGTGTAAATTACTGCACTTGCTTAATATCTTCATAATAGTTTTAATGTGAATCAGGTCTTCAAAAAACAAAACCAAATAGTTCTTTCACTCTGCTGTAAGAAGTTGATTAATGGATACCAGCCAGATAACAACTGGACATTTTCTATGAATGATGGTTAGACCTTCCAGGATACTACCAACAAAAATGTTTTGGTTAAATTAAGATTACTAGAGCTTGCTTGTTGTCATAGCAGCATAACACCGCATTGAAAGTTAGGAACACATCTGAAATCCATCCTACTGGAAAACAAAATGGAGGACACACTTAGCCCTAAATATTCCAGAAATGCCATTGGATTTAGCCAAGCAAAACTCAAACTCAGTAGGAGTTTTAGTTTATGGTATATGAAACTGTCCAAGTACGAATTAGCCTCCAATATAGATTGAAAGGGAGAAAGACTGCAGAGATAGTCATTCTGAAGAGAGAAGCCATCTACTTTAACTGGCATATGAGTGTAGAGATAATATTTCAAACAGCAGTTCCATGCATAATACCTAGGAATGCATGATTGCAGCGAAGTGATTCATTTATAAAACATTTACCTGGCCTCAGGGTCTGGGTGTAACCCACTCCAACTAAACTAGAGTTGTTCACTTTTGCCTGCAACAAAATAAAAAACTGAGTAAGAAACAGCAATTCAAAGAAAACCATGAAAGAAAGTTCTTTCTTATAATCCTGTAGTGACTATAATAGGTGTCAACAAGAACAGACATCACAAAATTAAAGCCAGTTTATATTTTGCAGTATCTTTATATTTACTGGATACACTACTCCCCTCCCCCGCAAAAAAAACACACGCAAATACCCTTCTTATCCCAGAGGGAAAATAATACATAGTTTGAGTGGGCAGGCAGAAATTTACCTTTCAAACCACATTCCAACACAATCCCTGTTACATGAAATGTTTGTTTAGGACCTTTCTAGGAAGAGAGCCAATTCACCCTTTTTTTTTTATGCTTCCGAGATGAACTCTATCAGAACAAGCCACAACATCTAATAGTATTCGTTGAAGAAACAGAATTTCATTGATTCACTCAAATCAAGGAATGGCCATTTAGTTTTACTGGGCTGGTACATTTCTATACTAACCATCATTGTAATGCTCTCAATCAATAGTATGTGCACCAGCACTAGAAGTTCAGGTTTGCAAGACTCTTATTCTAGACCCAATGACATCTGTTGCACTGACACGACCCACTTCAAAACTGAAGTTAAACTAGAGCAAGCCAAGCTCTATTGTGAATAGGGTGCTGACTGTTACAGGAGAGTTCTCAGCATGGGAACCCAGTGCAGTAATCTGAAAAAGTGTCTGAACTACCTCTCTAGAGTGATTTAATGTAATGTGTAAGGCACTGAATTGTGTTACTATAGGCATAGTAAGAAGACTTTCTGTAGAAAAAGTAAATCACAGTTACTTTGTGGTATGTAACTAAAGTCACATACTTTACAAGATTTAGTTGTTAACATCTGGGCTATCACAGACCTTTACATTAGTGATACAGAAGAGTAACTGGCATACTTCTTGACCCTTCCATATCAATACAGAATATGTATACTACTATAAAAGATATCCAGTTGTATATTTACACAGAGCAAGAGGAAGCTTAAAGCCATACTTACAGAGATGGAAGCAGTGGAATCCAACTGGTATTTAGCTGCAATGCCAAAACGAGTGCTGTTGCTGCCTGCTGTCCAAGCTAGATTTACAGCAGTATCAAGACTGTCGCTCACTTTCTGGTAAATTGAGCCACCAAATTCTGACCCATCATTGCTGCAAGATATTTGCAAGTGAAATTAAATTACAGGTTTATGTGTATAAAATATAAAGTCCTACACTTATATTTAGCTTTTAAAGTTTTACTCACCTGGGGATATTTTTTGTATTTTAAACATAACACTAATTTATTTTTCCATTATAAGACATTAAAAAGGAGGGCACATAAATGTAGTTTGCAAGGCAGAATGAGGTACTTTAGCAGAGTCCATGAAAGAAGCTTACTCCAATAATTATATTGCTACGGGTGATACTAATATATTCACTTGCACAATTAAGCTCATAAATACTCTAGGTAAATTCCTCCTTCATAGAATATCAGGATTGGAAGGGAGCTCAGGAGGTCAACTAGTCCAACCCCCAGCTCAAAACAGGACCAATCCCCAGACAGATTTTTGCTCCAGATCCCTAAATGGCCCCCTCAAGGATTGAACTCACAACCATGGGTTTAGCAGGACAATGCTCAAACCACTGAGCTATCCCTCCCCCCAAAATCCTGGCTCCATTGAGTTCATGGCAAAAACCTCTGTTTAGTTCTGAAACTAATGGAATATGAAATGTTTGATACAGACATGCAAGTTATAAATCAGAGGCAAATATTCAGAATAATCTTGTGGTTACTGGAAACAACGTTTCTAAGTAGCATTATAGTATTACTGTTAAGAAAAAGGTCAAAGGACATTTTATTCTAGAAAAGCAATACCATTTTCAAATCTTTTAATAAACTTTGAAAGCAGTTCACTGCAAGTCTGAACAATCCTGGTTAAAATTCCCCCTCTTCTCCTCCTTTTTTAGAAAGAGGGGGGGTGCGCAAGTGTGTGATTTGACTCCAGTGAATATAAGTAAGTTGCTTCCTACCTTAACACCATGCAGATTTAAGTTAACATCACTGAGACACCAGTAATGCACCATTATCACAATCATTCAGCCTGAGAAGTCAGCAGGAAGGTGAGAAAACACAAAAACTATATGCTTTGCCATGTATGGTTAGATTTCATAAATTTAAGTGCGTCTTATGTTAAAGTTCCCTTTCAGGGCTAAAGGAAAGGGCCTAAGAATTAAAAGCACTGGCAAAGCATATTTATTGTAACAATATCATGCCAACTGTAATTGCTAATAACTATTTCCTGTAAGAGATCACAGGGAACAACTGTATTATTGTAATGCAGTTTTCCCAATCGCAAGGAGGGGACAAGTACTTCAGTCTACTTTGTAAATACAACACTTTCAGTATTGCTTTCTATATTTTGCAAACTACAATGTATATATTACAGAAATTACTTCATGTAACAAAGTAGTTAGAAAACAAGCTATAAACACTAAACTTAGAAAAAAGAGGTATAGAAGTAATTACTGATCAGGTAAAGAAAATCTCATGTGTTACCCTGGTTAATTCTGTACGAGATTCTCTCACACAGAGCATATTTGACACTTTCACAAACAAGTGCTATTAATTCAGAATTTGAAGCTTCTGAATACTCTTACTACAAGCTTCTCAAATACAGTATTTTAATACTCACACGTTAGTGTGCAGTTGGAAGTCTCCAGTTTTGTAACCCACAGAGAAGTTATTCCTTGTCAGCTTTGATTTGGCACTATCAAATGTCATCTGATAACCAGCAAGCCAGCCCTCGTAACCAACGACAGCGGAGCCATGGATCGCAGGTCCAGCAAAATCAAAGTCAACATCACAACCAAGATTTACGCATTCACGTTTATAAGAGGACTTAATTTTGCCACTTTTCTTCCTGAAGCAAAGAAATTATTTTTTAAAAAGGCTTCATCCTCTACTATCAGTCTAATTTTTACTACTTAACCTGCAGTAGGCACACAAAGGCCATTAGAGAATAGGTGTCAAGTCTGGGCAAGACATAACTGACCAGTCATGGAACCAAAATGCAACAGCCCATGAGAAAGTTTCAGAAAACACAAGAATTATACATTTGAAGACTAAAGAATGAAGAAACTTCTTTACTTCCTTATCCCACCCCAATCTCCCAATAAAGTATTCTCTTATATTTGTGCAAGCAGAGCCCTGAGTACTATTCTAACAAATCCAATTCTCTCATTAGGGTGCCAACTATCTTGTTAAGGAGTAAGAAATTTTGCATCAGTGCTCCAAGGAGCCACATTCAAATGTAACAGCCTGGATTAACAGCAGTAGTTTTGAGCCACCAAATTCAAGCCATATACATACTCTTCATTCACAAAGTTATATTAACCTATTAAATATTCATTTGACCTTTACATGCAAAGTTATTCCCCTTAACATGCCAAAAAGTTCTCTTAACAAAAACAAAACTCTTACCCTGTGTTTGGTGAGAAAGTTGTGTCAAATGTCAGCTTCAAACCTTTGGCAATCTAATTAGGGGAACAAAAGCTATTAGCTCAGATCTACTGGTTAAGTGAAAAAATTAAATACAAGTAGTACGTCAATCTGTTACCTGATCTTCAATCGCAATTTCTGTTCCCAGAGTGTTATCTGTGTTCCATTTTTCTGTGAAAGTCAGACCATACTCAGCCCATTTGTATTTGGTCTCCAAGCTCCCATTCACTTTCCCTGTGTCTGTGTTTGATGAACCAGCTGTTGTGAATTCCTAATAAGACAGTATAGGTTATTCCTGAGTTGCACACATCCCAGAAAGTCTCACATGGTAAAAGGTATCTTTTTTTTTTAAACTTAAAAAACTAAACCATGTAAACAACTGTAAGGTAGCATTGTCCTGTTCAACCAGTTTGAATTATACCCACCCCCTTTTGTAACAATTTGCTAAAAAGGATCTTCCAGATTTTCAAACTTAACCAGGAAATGGCAGTGTGTGCGCTGATACGACAGTTCAGAAATGTAAAACTCAATTCCAAGCAAGGAAGTCCATTGTGCTCTAAGCAATTGAACTATACTATTCAGTGTAGTTCATGCTTTACCCTTCTTTCTGAAGCAATTTGTTTCAAGTCATTGTTTCCTTAAAAAGCAGAAAAAAATTTATTACAAGTACAGAGAAGTTTGGTGCTCATATTATTGAAGGGACTAATATCACTGATCAGAGCCAGGCACAATGCAGACAGCATCCCAGACAACTCTGCCAACATGCTGCAATCCTCATATAATACTATTGCTATTCCAATCAATAGTGCCCAAAGAGACACTATCATGCTACAATTGTGAGATGGCTCTACATATACATTTTAAAAAATAAATAAATATTCAGGGACTAGAAGAAGAAATTTTACAGTTACAATCAAGAAATGATTTGAACATAAGTCTCTAGACAAAAGGGCAGCACTAGTCCATTGGTTCTTAACTAAGGATTTTAATAGCCACACGAGTGAGTCAGGACTCCCAAGTAAAAATATAATTATATAGGGAGACTGTGACATTAACTGATAGTAAGTTTATTAACAGAATTCCATTCCTTACACAGAATTATATTTTTTAGATTCAGGACTCTCAATGTGTAACTGTTACGCTAAGTTATTTTAAAATAAACATTGCAGTTATTTATATTACAAACAGCACCTTAGTTATTAAAACTGAAAGTTATAAACACTAGTTGCCTCTCGCTACTTATCCTTTTTGCATCTCTCTTCTTGGAGAATGGAAAGGCTAGTCAATATCTACCAAATTTTGAAAATCTAAAAATAAACATGGGCACAATGCTGAAGTGTTTGGCTAGCAACTGCTGCAGGGAATATTTGTTAAACAGTCTTTCCACTCCATTTTATTAATTGTATGGAAAAATTTCTGATGGTCTTTAATTTAAAAAAAAAAAAATTAAGTCAAAATCTTGACCCAAGATATGTCTGGCTGTGGGTTTGTCTATATGGTGCAGCAGTGCACACTAGATGGGTGTGAATTCAAAAGCACACCAACATGTTGCACACTAACTGGCCCAGGTAGACCCTGCTTGAGCATATTAGGGAACTTTTATTTCATGCCAGCAGGGTCTATCTGGGCCAGTTAATATGCAACACATTGGTGTGCTTTAGAATTCACACTCCTTTAATGTGCACTGATGCACCATGTAGACAAGCCCTGTTTCCCCCTACGCCCACTAGAATTAGCTATCCACTCCTTAAGGTACTATATGCATTTACTACTACTACTACTAGAGGGAGCATTCGTTTTATGAGAAGACTATATTTAAACCAAACAATTCAGGAGTATTGTATCAATCTCACCATACACTGAAGGAATATCTAGATTTCCTGTAGATAAAGGATGTATATAAATGCCAGAATTTGTTGCTAAAGATTTACCTTAGTTAAGACAACAAACTTAATTTATTAAATGTAGGTAGCTTTATATGAAAAATTAACTTTGACTGAGTGATGTTTACTTGCAGCATATTATTTAGCCACTAGATGTCTGTGCAAAACACAGCATTCCAGACATGGCAGCAGTCCCTAGTAAACAAGGGAAGAAAAAACTGGAATTCAAGTTACGCAGAAGCCCATTTGCCTGTAGCGGTCACCTTTTTCTTTAAGGAATACCTACTATTTAAGGCAGGCTGTGATTCCATAAATCAAGACAGCAACTAAAGGCTGAAGACTATTAGTGATAAATAGCTTATGCCTTATCTACACTTAAGAGGGTTTGCCAATATATCTATACCAGGAGAGCACTAGTTGGGGGGGGGGGGGGGGGGGGAGAGAGCGCGCTTCTTTTTCTGGTACAGCTTGAACCTGTTCCCCCAAAAGGAATAATCTGTACCAAAGGACTTTTTCTGCCGATACAGCTATCTATCCTAAGGCTTTTGCCAGCATAGCCATGTTAATCAAGAGTGTGATTTCCCCATGCACCCACACACACACCTAACCAACAAAGCTATGTCAGCAAAACTTTTTGGTGTAGACCAGGCTTTAGTAAGATGTTTAAAAGGTTAGACATTTTCATGAAATATAATTAGTATGACACCACAATGGCCATCAACCTTCATTCTTCAGTTTGTAAACTATTCTGCTGATTCAGAAAGAAATATCCCCCGGGGTAAAATACTGAACAATGTGTCTCCTGCTCAAGAATCCAGCATTGGTCAGTGTCAGGGGTCGAAGTGACTGGTGAAACTGTTGTTTCAATGTTCAATTGTATGGAATCAGATTTATAGAAATGTAGGGCTGGAAGGGACCTCAAGAAGTCATCAAGTCCAGCCACCTGCACTGTGGCAGGACCAAGTAATTACAGACTATCCCTGATAAGTGTTTTTCAAAACCTCCAATGATGGAGATTCCACAATCTCCCTTGGAAGCCTATTCTAGAGCTCAACTACCCTTCCTAATATCTAACCTAAATCTCCCTTGCTGCAGATTAAGCCCATTACTTCTTGTCCTACCTTCAGTGAACATGGAGAACAATTGATCACCATTCTCTTTACAACAGCCATTAACATATTTGAAGATTTATCAGGTCTCCCCGATCCCACCCCAGCCTTCCTTTTTCAAGACTTAACATGTCCAGTTTTTTTAACCTTTCCTCATAGGTCAGGTTCTCTTAACCTTTTAATCATTTTTGTTGCTCTTCTGGACTCTCTCCAATTTGTCCATATCTTTCTTAAAATGTGGCCCCTAGAACTGGAAACAATATTCCACTGATGCCTTACCAATGACAAATAGAGCAGGACAGTTACTTCCTATATTTTACATACAATACTGCTGTTAATACACCCCAGAATGGTATTAGCCTTTTTCACAGCTGCATCTCATTGTTGACTCAATTTGCGATCCACTACAACTCCCAGATCCTTTTCAGCAGTACTACCAGGATCTTGAGAGATTTACATTGAGCACAAACAGAAACAAAGAATATTCAAAGAAAACTAAATTAAATTTCTATATGGTCTGATATCAATTTTACCTTTAAAAAATGGTTCTGCTATTCGTTCATTTTTACACACAAAATGAGTGACAGCCAAAATAAACCCTGCTTAACAACTTTACAAAGACAACAGAACAACTACTTCTGACTACTGCGTGTCAGCATACATGGCAATGTGATTTATGTTTGGAGCTGCAGATCTCTATGGCCCTCTGTACAGCAGTGTACAGCAAACACTTATCAAAGGATTCAGTCAACTAGCTAACTTTGTCCATAAAAGTTCCCTTTGATAAGCAGGAAAATTAGAGCACATTAACCAAAAATACTGTGAATTTAAAACTCACCACCCCGCTTGCAGACTTTGTTTTCACGTCCAGTTTCACCAGCCCAAAACCTTAAGATGATAAAAAGTACACTGTAATAACTTTAAAGTGTTTGCATTTGTTTAAGCAACAAAATTTTTAAAAAAAAAAAATACTTCAGCCATTGACGAGAGCAGTATAAATCCTATGAACGCTGAAACATCTGTAGTCAGTGTTGAATTGAGTAGGGTTCTCTCAAACTTTAAAGTGAAAAAAAGGAATAGCGAAGGCCTGTTTATTGTACACCAATGACTACTAGGGGATATTCTCTCAGTTAACTAAATGAAAGTTTGTTTCTGTCTACTCCACAAATTCAACTGTGCCTCTCAAAGACAAGCTGTGCCCTTTCTGGCTTTTATGCTGCCACCAGTAAAAGATTCTCCAGTCAGAATTTAGCTTGATGTTATGCTGATGTGTGAACCAGAATAGAATACAGTTCATTCTATAGCACTGCTGAGTCAACAGAGCTAACAAAGGTTAGGACTCAAATAAACTAGGAAATACAGTTCCAAATACACAAAGGGAGTAAATTTAAGAATGTGCCATTTTTATATTGTCACCCTTCTGACAATTAGATGTACTTTATATTATACGAAGCAAATAATTAGATGTATGGGTTTTTTTTTCAGAAATGTCATTCTTATATTGACAGGATGAGATTTACACAGTCACTCCCATGAAGCCTCCTGAAGGATGCTCAATACAAGAGTCCACACCACACAAGTTGATTTATTCAGCTTTAAAATAATCAGAAGTCATACACACACAATAATCAGTCATATCCTCTACTTCTTTGCCACTGTAAGGTTGCTTCCTATCACAGTTATCTAGTCAAGTCCAATTACATGTCCCAAGCAACAGGTTTCTAAGCTACAGTCTAACAGACCTCAAAGTTTTTATATTTGATATTACAGCAGCACCTAGAAGCCCCAGCCAAGACTAGTCTCATAGTGCTATATGTTGTCCAAATGCACAGTAAAAGACAGTCTCTGCCCTGAAGAGATTACAGTCTAAATAAATAAGAGTGTGAGGAAAGAGAGAAAGATGATATAAGCAGAAGATTGGGAACTGAAACACACAGATTATGGCCCCAATCCTGCAATAAACTCTGGCAGACTTCTGTGCTCTGCAGAGCACCAATGAAGTCCATGAGATTCCAGGGGTCTGCCTAGCAGGAACTCATTGCAAGATTCTGACCTACAATGTGATCCCCAAGGTCACACAGGCATTTTAATAACAGAAAGTCATGTTGCTTTAACTATACCTGCTTAAAGCAGAACAACCCCACAAGTGTGAATGCAGTTATACAAGTACAAAAAGTGCTTTGTACTGGTATAGCTATTCCAATACAGCACAGGAAACAACGACCGGTATATGGCACCTTTACGTCATAACAACTGTGTCCACTCTAGGGGGTTCATCAATACAATGTGGGGTTTTTTTTAAACAGATATAATTAAAGTCCCATACCTAACCAACAATTATTCCAGGATAACTTTCAAGTGTAGACCAGGCCATACGAGCTGGGACTTGAACATCAGTTCTTGATTGCTAGTCAACTGTCTTAACTACAAGACCACACCTTCCTCCCTAGAGTACTACTATAAAACCCATTCCTTCCTTGCTGTTTACAACAGATATTTACATATTTGTTTCCCATCTATTAACTTTTAATTAGCCAATGTGTGTGTGTGTGTGTCTATCTGATTTTTCTTCAAGTCAGTCCCACAAGCTCTCTAACCATTTTGCTGCCCTTGTATGAACTCCCTCCAATTTAATTAAATCCATTAGTTTATCCCAGTGTATACAGGCACACACAGATTAACATTCCAGAACATGTGCAAATTAAAAATATTAGCTTTATGTGCTTCAGCAAAGTGACATTTCTTTATATTGCATTTTTCTTAAAGTATTATTCCTACCATAGCCTTTGTTGAAGATATCTCTGGCAGATTTGCCAAGATCTGCATATGATGGAGGGATCGCCATTGGAGCTGGAAAGATAGAAATAACAGGTATATTAATATTGAAACATATCATAAAGATAAACTATCTTTAATTCTAAACCCAGTGTGTCTTCCAACAAGAACTCATATACAGGACAAATTAACAACAGATGGCTCAAACTAAAGCAGTACATGATACACCTACAGATTTTCATAGAATGAATACTGACTATTTCAAAGTGGCATGGGTTTACCAAAGTTCCTCCCCATGTAGATCCCAATATGGATTTCCCAATGTTTAGTTAAAAATGTAAAATGCTCCATATTTCAGAAATTGCAAAAGCTTTCAGAGGAGAAAGATGCCATTCCAAACTGGGGCCCTGGAAAGTTGTAGGAAATTGTGATGAAATCAACAGACTCTCTAAACTCATCAGGATTCCCATGAGATATTTTTGTTAAGACCCCACAGGATTTTTCCCCCTTTTTTTTTTTTAAAGGAAACATGCAGGATTGTGTATCTAGTTCGCATCTATACTTGGCCCTGTGTTTTAATACCAGATATCTAACTCAAGGAGAGAGAGATTCAAAAACACTAATAAGGTTATTAAATTCAACAACTGTTCTGATAAACTTTATAGAAACTCTACACATCCCACACTCTGCAGTGAAGAAGCCAAATATTTTAAAGCTAACAACACCATGTCACTTCTATCACAATTTTTAGTGACATTTGTAGATCGCTGTTATTTTAATATTTTAAAAAGTATTTAATGACCAATCTAGTTACTCTAGTTAATGCATCCCCTTACTATAAAAGGGAGAGCTGGGTCTATTCTGTAGTCCAACCTCTCGCTTCCTCATGCTGGCAAGAGTTGGGAGCAGTGCAGAGGGAATGTGAACAGAAGAACACACCATGTTGCTCTGAAGCAACTTCTGTAACAGAAGTTAGGTTGATGGGATCTAAGTGGAGATCCCCCAAACCAATGAGAGCTATCAGAAAAGTGAAAGAGTCAAATAAAGGCTTTTCTTGGGGAATGTAAGAAAGCTTAAGCCTTTATAAGCCAATGGAGGACAGACTGAGGTGAGGTCAAATAGGTGAAGAAGCACAATAAAGTTTTGGCAAGACTTCCTTCAGCCTGGGAGTCTTAGGCAGATTAGGGGCGCCTAGAACACTTGTCACTCTAATGTGGTTACTACTCACCCCTTTCAAACACCCACCACCACCCAACTCCTCATGTTGGTCTTCAGGATTATCTATCACTGCCCTTTCAACAACTCATCACAATGCAAGGCTGTTATCTCCTTCAGTGGGAGCTTTCCCATAGACTTCAACCGGAAAAGAACCAGGACCTTAAAAAGGGCCATTGTCAATTTGAAATCTATAGTCACATTGTCATATTTTCACATGTGAAGTGTTTGTATAACCCTATCTCCCATGCGAAAGCGCCAAAAACAAAAAAGGAAACTACAAAGGGGAAACAGTGAAACTGACTAGACAAGAAGTGCTGTCAAAAGCACAAAGTATCCAAACAAAGAGAAAAGTTCTCTAATCTCCTTCAGTTATAGTGATCTTGTGTTACAAGTTAATAGATAAAATTTTAGACAAATGTAATATTTAAGTTCACGGTGTCTCTAATGAGGAACTAACACCCAGCTGCCTCCAATATGCCACCTGTCTGCCTCCTTATTGAGGCAAGAGTACAAAGGAATTTACATTTTTACTAATCTGTATGCCAGAACATTCAATGCCTCCATTTTGTTTTGTAGAGTAGGGCACTAAATTGTCATTCATTAGATTTCAAAGACTAACATCCTATTGAGATGAACAGGGCAGCTCACACTTTAAAAAAAATTAAGGGGTAAATCAAGTCCTGCAGAAGAAATGGGAATTCCACAATGTTGATTTTTGGAAATCTCTGCGAGCCTTAAAGCACATGGGATCAAAGCAAGGTTCAAGAACTCACACTTTTTCAGAATGTTTCTTTGTAATTTTTAAGTACCAGAAATTGCTATTGTAAAGAGAAAATTCAATATTCAGGAACAAATAACAGTCACAATACTACTTTGTTTTGGGACTTAACATTACCTTTCTATGGTGTTAGTACATATGTCAAGTGTACCTGTGTAACTAAATCTCATTTTAGTAGGTTCACCTATAGTCCAGCTATCCCTTAGGTAAGTGTTCTAGGCCAGCTCATTATTCTGAAAAATAGTTAGATGTCCTTAATAAAAAGTGGAATAACCTCGGCATTGCAATGAAGCAGTTTCTACCTGCCCTTTTAAAAAGAGTGATTAATATTTATAGATTAAACAGCAGATCATATACATACAGAAGAATGTTTTAACAGCTCACTTGAAATTGCTTTGATTAACAAGTTACAAATTATAATACCCAATTTAAATATAGTTTTAAAAAGCTGCCATAGCAGACTAGTTACCACCTTAAAGAAAGTTAGAAAATGTTTCAATTGTTTAGAAATGAACAGCTGTTGTTCTGATTGAGCTATATAAACAATAAAGGAAATGTTGCTATTTTCCATCCTACTGCCTACTGGGCAGCCAGACTTACAACAGTTCTTGTTAATGGTTAGCGTTTTAAAATAAAGCTAGAAAGTGTTAAGCCACATATTTTGGGGCTTTCTTCCAAACCACCACCACCCAAGAAAAAACTATGTCTGATTTCATTTTTATAGTAACGTTCAGCATCAAAACATTTTGGCAGTGATAAAGTAAATAAGCCTTTTGTTTTTGTGTAGTACAATTTAAATTCAAAAGGACAGTCTCATACTATGGCATCAGATTTATGCTAAACAATGCAGATGCCATGGGAAGTTATTAGAGGAGGTAGCAAATAATTTATAATAAAATTGCAGATTAGAAAGATACTATGAAAATTATGCTAATTCAATTACAGTAACAAACATTTGGGTTGGTACATATAAGTTGCTAAATATTTGTTACATGTCCTATCTGCAAATAAAAGGTGACTAACTGCATGAATACCACCATAAATATTGCCCTTGTCTTAAAATGCAATCTAACCTGCAGGCCTGTAATTTTTAATCTTATGTCAGTACAGATCAAGTGAGGGACCAATGGTTAACATGTGTCCTTGATGCTTTTATAACGATCTTTCCTGTAATGTAGGGTGACCAGATAGCAAGTGTGAAAATATCGGGACAAGGGGTAATAGGAGCCCATATTAAAAAAAAAGCCCCAAATATCAGGACTGTCCCTATAAAATCGGGACATCTGGTCACCCTACTGTAATGCGCTACATTCAATGAAAGAATAATGCTAAGCCCTGTCTGTCATCAACTCTTTATTTCACTGCCCTCCATTCCAATTAACCAAAAAAACCAACCCAAGTGAAGTCAGAAGCAGTTTTTTTCAATCCAGTCTCAAATTGTCAGTTTCTTTTACTAAAAATTAATATTAACCAGGTAGATTTTAAACATTATACTTGTAAATCCTAGACACTTACAAACTGTAAATTTATGAAGAGAAATCAACTATTTGAACAATCTTGTTCTGGATTGTGACTGATGCAAATGGCAGCTCCACCCTTATCTGTGGCTTCAAGCTATCCCTTTTTCCCTGTGCATTCCTGGAAACATGGGGTCACAATTGTTGCTCCCAAGAAAGCCAAATTACGTTTTTCTCTTTACCAAAGAAGGAAGATAATTGGTGATTTAACAACCAGATAAGAAAATACTATTAACCTACCCTAAAGAAATACAATTAGTGTACAGTGTTACCACAGTACACCTTTCCCTCAAGGTATTCTGTCTAACTCCTTCACACCCTCATATTAAAGACACCTTGAGGAATCCTTAGAGGACTGATGTAAATTTTAAAACGTCAGAAGGTGGATCGCATTTTTAGGAAAATAAAAACTGTCTTGACACCAACTTTAGGAAGCCTGGATTTTATTCTAAAAGGTTGGACCTGTCGAGGACGGATGCCTTTTGGAGGAGAATGCTGGGCTGATGTTAGCCCTCTGGGTTCAGTATTCATCCACCCCTTCCAACCTTATACAGCTACTAATCTTACAACAATTATACTCTTTCCCTACTTACGTCTCGGAGGCGGAGGGGAACATGGTGGAGGATAAGTCATAGCTAGGCCAATCTAATGAATCTACAAAGAGGGGGGAAAACCAACATTCAAGGGTGAGTGAGTGAGTGATGTCTCTCTAAGCATGGACCGGGGGCCAGGGCCGCCCCGCTACGGCCCGGGGAGGAAAGGCCCTGGCACGGAACGGGCTCCCCGCGCAAAGGCCCAGCCAGACACGCCGCGGCTGCAAGGTGAACGCGGCCATCTTAGGACGCCGGCCGGCCGGCCCGCCCGGCTCTCTCGTCACCCTGCTCTGAGCGGGCATCGCAGCCGCCCCCATGTACCCAGCCGCGGCCCCAGCCCGGGCTCCCAGGAAAGTGGCCCACTCCCCTGCAGGGCAAAGCGGGACAGGGCTCGATCCCGGGGAGGGACCAGAGGGGCGTGGGCTGCCCCCACCTCACCCCACTCACACAGCCCCCCGCCCCGCGACCCCAGCCCCGAGGCGGGGCCCCGTCACCTGGCCGGCGGGGCTGTCCGAGGGGAGCCGGGAGGGTCTCGCCGTGAGGAGACCGCGCTGGCTGCGGCCGCTCGAACTGGAGGACGAAGTGAAGGAGACACCGACTAGTCGACCCACCCGCCGCCGCCGCGCAGGACCCCAACGAGTCGGGGCCGCCCCACCAACCGCCTGCCCCGCCGCGGTCCCCGCCTCGGGCAACACCTCGCCCTCAGCTGGTACACACCGACCTCACCCCGGGGGTAAAGCGGGGAGCCCGGCGGCGGAGGGTTAAGAGAGGAGGAGACCGCCGCCGAGCAGGCGCTGCGGAGGGCAACCCCAGGCGAGAGAGGGGTCCTCTGGGCCCTGAGTGAGTGAGTGAGTGAGAGAGAGAAGGGAGGGGCCTGCAGGAGCAGAGGAGAGAAGGCGGGGGGGAGGTACTCTGAGGGGGGAGGGGTGAGACGGCGGGGGAGGGGCGAGACGAGGAGGCTTTAGAGGGCAGGTGCTGGGAGGAAGCTGTATGGGAGATACTCAGAGAAGGGGATGGGGAGAGGCTGGGGCAGAGAAGGGGGCCACTGGGGGAATACTCGCAGAAGGGGGCAGGAGGAGATGCTTGGGGGAGGGGGATGGGGGCTGTAGGTGGGAATGGATATTGAATACTGTGAGATCATATCCCCATCTCCTCTCTCACGCTCTTGGGATGGGGAAACCATTTTTGGTAGAAATGAGAATTTGGGGGTGAGGTGGGGGTAATTGAACAACCCTTGCTAATGTGCATCACAGCTGCAAGGCTTCCCAGAATAAGGGCCAGGAGAAATAAGACACAGGCCTTTGAAAGCATGCATCTGCCCTGTTGTGTCCCCAATATTTGATGTACTGTTGGGGATGCATTTTTTTTAAAATCCACAGTGTTTTCTAAGGCTGTCTACACTACCACTTATGTTGCTCAGGGGTGTGAATATTCCACCCCCGAGCGACATAAGTGCTAGTGTGTGCGCAGCGCTTCTCCCACTGATATAGCTACTGCCGCTCGTTGGGAGTGGAGTAATTATGTCGACTGGACAGCTCTCTCCAATCAGCATAGATCTTACAGTGGCGCAGGTGCATCGGTACAGCTGAGCCGCTGTAAGCTGGTGTAAGCTGGAGCTAGCCTTAGACTTGGTCTACACTACGACTTTAATTCGGATTTAGCTGCGTTAATCCGAATTAATCCTTAACCCGTCCACACAACGGAGCCAGTTACTTCGAATTAAAGGGTGCTTAAAATCGATTTCTGTACTCCACCCCGACGAGCGGAGTAGCACCAAAATCGATTTTGTAAATTCGAATTAGGGGTAGTGTGGCCGCACACCACCGAATTAATGTGGTTAAAATTAATGGGGTAGTGTGGCCGCACACCACCGAATTAATGTGGTTAAAAACCGAATTAATGTGCTTAGTGTGGCCGCGCACAATCGAATTTATACAATCTGTTTCCCACATTCGAATTATCTAAATTCGAATTAATCTCGTAGTGTAGACGTACCCTTAGTCTCCAGCTCCTTTGTTTCTGCTAAGCCAGTTTGCAGTAATGCAGCCGTAAAGACATAGCAGAAGACTTCATCATCTGGTGGAAAGAAAGTGTGGGTGTGATGTGAGGGTTGTACTCAACATGACTGGTTCAGAGTTGATTGTATGCATGGTGGAGAAAACGTCAGAGAGCGCATGAAAAATGCAAGAGATACCTGCCCACACTCCGCAAATATCCATATTGGGGAAATAATCCCCATTCAAAATACTGTTATACACTAGAAATGGTGCTGCTGTAGTATAGACACTATGGAGATGGAAGGGGTTCTTTTGTCACTGTAGTAAATTCATATCCGAGAGGCGGTAGCTAGGTCAATGGAAGAATTCTTCTGTCAATTTGTGAGCTCTATACTGGGGCTTAGGGCAACTTAACTAAGTTTCTCTGGGGTGAATTTTTTCACTTCCCTGAGCTACATACCTAGAACAACCTAACTTTGTAGTGTAGACCAGCCCTGAGTAGGGAATCTAGAGTCAGTTTTAACTAACCAAAACAAGAGTCCTTTGCTGTGTCTGGCATACTACAGACCATAGGTCCATATGATGTAAGTTTAAGACATTCATGGTGACAAACGTATTCCTATTTAAATGAAGAATCAAATGAAGTCAACATCCAGCCCCCGCTGTGCAGTTTGGGGCGATGGGAATAAAGGTAATTGTGCCATTATGGTGCTATTATTGGAAGGGTATATGATCAAATTGGCTACTTGTCTCTGAAAAACAGGAAATAGTTGCACTTGATTTCAGGGTCTGTCCTTGTTTCCAATTTACTACATACATAAAAAAGCCACTGCATTTTATGCTGTTTTCCTAATTCCTGCATGTGGTAGCAACATAAAGGTACCACCCGGCAGCTAAGCAAATGAAACTGCCATGTTCCTCAAGGATTGCACTACTCTCACCCCATACCTGGTCATTGCCACCTTTTCGTTTCCCCTGTCCTTGGTGCACAAATTCGCCCCACCACAGTTTCCAAAGCCTTTTTGTGCACACCTCTCTAGCCCTGACACCCCACCAAAACCATCCCGTGCTGCCCTACTTCCCTGCTACTGTGGTCCTGGCTTTTCCACTTTGAAAATGTGGGCACCCTATACATAATGTGTGAACACAAAAATAACAAAGCAACTGTCCTTTAATTGTTTCTAGAATACATATTGACTAGGATTCCTCCCCTACAACTAGTGCTCCTGAATACTGTGGTCTAAGCTGCTAAAAAGCATCAGTCAGGTCACTGGCACCAATAGCCAGAAAACTTCTCTTTTTACAGTGCTCATCTGACCACAGAAGAGGTCCCTTTCTAAGAATGGAAAGCAAAGCTAGACTGAGTGTCACATGACTGTTCTGCAGCAGTCAAGTCAAGCATGCCCTATGACAAACCCCACAGCAGAAATTGCTTAGTCACCAGTACAATATTTGTGCTGGGTCAAGGAACAATCTGTATGGCACAGCTGGTTCTAAGGTTCCTAGTCCCCTCTAATAGTATTGCCTTTTTAATTTATTTGGGGTCACAAAATGAGGTCCCACAAGAAAGTATAATGAATTCACTATTATATGATACAGTGGTTCATAATTTATCAGAATATATGGCACTAAAGTAATATTCTGGATTATGGAAAAGAAAGCCGTTTAGGAGCCGGGTCCGATATATTCTTGTTTGGTATCCATAAATGATGTGCAGAGTTGAACAGCTGAATACAGTTTTCAGGTCCAGCATAAATACATTCATGCTGGAGGACCCAATAAGCTAATACATTTAAATAAAGAAGATGAGCATGTTACAGGAGACAATGTATTAGTGAGTGAATACCAAATACACAGACCAAAGGAGTGAACAACAATTGGGGAGAGAGAGATAGAGGGATGGGAGGAGGAAATCAATGTTTTGGGATATTCATTAGAAATGAATAGATGTCTTGTTAAATACAAAATGGATTGTGGCATAAATTGTATAATAGTCCATTATTTAAAGCCACAAGTCTACTACTTAAAGAAACAATCAGCCATTATGAACAAACCTCTAATCCACCTACCTGAAATCAGGTTTTTAAAAAAAAAGTTTTAGTTATGATTTGGTTTTATTTTTAGAAATTAGAGACTGCAAGAAATAACTGCCCCACCCATAGGAAATGGTGGTGAATCACTGCTCTTTCAGACTGCACCCGCTTCCCCTTTGTGTCAGCATTCTATTAAGGGTATAAAAACCATGCATCCATCCCTCAGTTCCTCTCTAGCTACAGACACATCCCTTAAGCCAGTGGTTCTCAAACTATTGTACTGGTGATCCCTTTCACATAGCAAGCTTCTGAGTGCAACCCCCCTTATAAATTAAAAACACTTGTTTATATATTTAACACCATTATAAATGTTGGAGGAAAAGCGGTGTTTGGGGTGGAGGCTGACAGCTCGCGACCCCCCATGTAATAACCTCGCAACACCCTGAGGGGTCCCAACCCCCAGTTTGAGAACCCCTGCCTTAAGCCTTCAAAGTATTGTGGAAGGAGGGTCACTGTGGATCTGCAGAGATGATGTATTTGGAAAACAAAGGTTACTTTGGTAGGTAACTTCCTATGCCTTCATAACACTGTCTTCTCAAGATCTTAGCCATTGTCACAACCACCCCTCCCCATTCCCTTCTCTCTAAATTGGCTTTCCTCCACTGTCTGCACCATTCAGCCAGCTCCTCCAGTCCGTATTTCTTAACTAACACAACTTTGTATGGATCCAGGCACCAGTCTCTGTCAGAATGCATGTGTCTGATGTCAGTGCATGGGGTTGGTTGAGAGTGATTGTAAAGTTGTCATGCAAATTTACCAGCTCTTGGAAAAACTCTATTGACCCATACCATGATGATCTTGAAAAATATTAAAAAGTGAGGTACTTGCCCATTAAAGAAAAAGAAAGCAAGTAGGTAGAATTCATATGTATTTCCACTAAACAGCTTGGCTAAGCTGGAGATAGGGCTGAACACACATATCAATAATTTAAGGCTAAAAAACTTAAGAACTTTGCAGATACCACTTACTGAGTGTTAGAAACCCAGGAAATGCAGAGTTGAGGGCAAACTAAAAAGAAAGCCAAGCATAACACTGCAGCTAGGGTACTCAAATTGCCAGAACTCTGCTAAGGACACGCTGAATTGTTAAACTAACTGTGATTTTAAACCAATTTCATGAAACTGGTGCAAAAGTATCCATTCCTATTTCAGTTTAATCCAGGCTTCTTTCATTTTTGTTTAAATCAATTAGAAACAGGATTAAATTAAAGCAAAAAAAGTCACTCCTAAAACTAAAGCAGAATGTCCACACAGGGCATTGCACCAGTTTAAATAAACTTGCACCAATGCACATGTAGGGAAAGGCTGTGCTCACAATAGCGCCAGTGGGTGGTAATCGTGGGACCAGGAGGAAGATGGTTCAGGGATTCCAGCTGGGGAGCCAGAATGGCTGCAGGAGTCACCAGTGCTAAGGGAGCCCTGAAGCACTTTGAAATTGTATAGGCAACCTGAGCTGGAGGAAGCATAGGTGCCCTTAGCACTATAGGATCATTGGGGCCGAAGGAAGCTGGACTCCCTCTGCTTATACTAGGCTTTATAAAGGGCAGCATCACTGCTGGTGGTGGCTGCAGGATCCCAATTATTCACACGTATAAAGTCAATCCCAAAGCTCCTTAGTCTTTCACAAACAATAAGAAAATAAAAGGGGCCGGGGGAAAATTCCACTGCGAGAGAGAGCTTAGGAACCTAAGGGAAGGGGACGGTAGCCAACCTAGGACACATGAATGAGCTTGTACTTACTTTTACTTTTGTGCTTTTCTTTGCTTGTTGAATCCTTTCTCTTCTTTTTCTTTTTTCTTTTTGGTGGGGTTTCCATCTCCCTTGAGGTTTTTCCCTGTGCCTCAGGGAATAAGTCCTGGTCTAACATAGGTAAACACTGCTATGCTTTATCTCCTGCACTAGTCTGTTTTACTAAGGCTTTAGGGTGGCTAAATTGGTGGGACTTTATCCCTTGTAGGAGGAGCTATTGTAGAGCCTTTTACGGGGAGGAATATTTTGAGTTTTCTGCTTTAAAAAGGAGTAAGAGGTTCTGATAAAAGCACAATCTAAGACTGTTCATATACTGACTGTTAATAAAAATATAACTGCCCTTGCAAATCTAAGGCTCATAGGAAAGTTGGTTCAGATAAAGAGCCCAGTTTCCCTAATTCACTGAAATGGAGTAATGAAATCTGAGTGATGTAAAATATGTGTATAGCAGTTTGCACCTGAAATGGCAGTCAGTAAACATGAATAAAAATATTAACTCCTGCTGTATTGTTGGTGTTTTTCTGTCTCTCATTTCTATTTGAATTCTATGCAGCACTAATCATACTCGGGGCTTTACAAACATTCACTAATTAATCCTCACATCACCTTCTTGAGATAATAGTATTCCCATTTTACAGACAGCGAAAACCGAAGAAGAGAGCTTAAGTAGCTTCCCCAACGCCGCAGAGAGGATTGTTATAAAAGGCAGGGCTGGAACTTGGGATTTCCAGACTTCCAGTCTTGTGTTTAGACCACATCTCATCATCTGTTACTATTTTTTCTTTATATTTTTGGATACTATTTATAAGGTATTTATTTTCAATGCCAATGGATCCAAGTGCACATGGGATAGCAGTTAGAGTTGCTAATGGCCTCTAATTGAGGTGCAACTAACATTTAAGAGCAAGGTACTAGAATATGTCCCCAATTAACAAATGAGGAAAAATGTGGCATGAGTACACTTTTGGGACTGAGACCACTGAAAGGCTATATAGAGATGGGCCACAGAAGGAGAAATAGTCTTCTAGCCTACTGAGGCAAGGCCTTCATAAACTTCCTAGCATGTGGGGGAGGGCAGCATTTTCTGTTTGGTAGGATCACTGATTATGATGGGAGGGTTAACACTTCCTTTTCCCTACTACATGCCTCTGCAGGGTGCTGCTTTAAAGGGGTTGAAACTTCAGCAAGCCTTGCCCCTACTTTGTACTATGCTAAGGGCCTGTAAAGGGTTAATTTTGAGGCGGCTCCCCTACATGGAATAGTATTTGAATGAATGGCTTTCACTTAACTATATTCATCCCAGCCGCCCACCCAGTTACTACACTTATTCTCCTACTAGCTAGTGGTTTCCACCTGAAAGACTACTAGGGCACCTTGGCCCTAGCCCTACAAACACCGAGGAATGTAATTTTACTCATGTGAGTTCTATTGGTTTTGATGAGACTGTTCCCAGGAGTAGAGTTACATATGTGCGTCAGTGTTTGCAGGGTTGAGGCATTAGAATCTAAGGGAGTTAGGAAGGGCTCTCCCCAAATCCCATGGTATTCTGAGGAGAAAAATGAGGCTTTTCAGGTCATCGCTCGCATTTTTATTTGATTCAGCTGTGTTGCTGTGGCTGTCTTATACATCGGGGGAAGTCTATACACAAGCCCTAGACCAGGGGTCTCAAACACACGGCCCGCGGGGTTCTTTCATGCGGCCCGCCAAGCTCCCTGCGCACCCCTCTGTCTACCTGGTGGCGCCGCGAGCCCCACACCGCTCCCTGAAGCAGCTGGAACTATGTCCCTGCAGCCCCGGGCGGAGGCGGGGAGTAGAGGGCTCCGTGCTCTCACTTCCAGGCACTGCTCCCAGCAGCTCCCATTGGCCGGGAACGGGGAACCGCGGCCAATGGGAGCTTTGGGGGAGGTACTTGGAGGAGCAAGAGCAGCACATGGAGCTGTTCCCCCCCCCCCCCCCGGGACTCTGGCTGCTTCCTGGAGTGGGGCCAGGGTAGGCAGGGAGCCTGCCCTGGCCACAGTGCGTGGTGCTGCCACCCCGGAGCCACTCTAGGTAAGCGGCGCTGGGCCGGAGCCCCCTGCCACATCTCGCACCCTCCCGCACCCCAACTCCCTGCCCTGAGCCCCCTGCCACACCCTGTACCCCAAACCCCTGCCACACCCCTCACCCCTCCTGCACCCCACACCCCAATTCCCTGCCCTGAGCCCCCTGCCGTACCCTGCACACCTCCTGCACCTCAACTCCCTGCCCTGAGCCCCCATCACACCCCGCATCCCTTCTGCACCCTCTGTGGGCAGAGTTGGGGTGAGGACTTCGGGGAAGGAGTTGGAATGGGGGCAGAGAAGGGGTGGGAAGAGGCGGGGCAGGGGAGGGGCCTCATGGAAGGGGTGGAGTGGGGGCGGGGCCAGGGGCAGCAAGGGGTGGGTGTCAGTGATGCGGCCCTCGGGCCAATGCACTAGTCCTCATGCGACCCTCGTGGTCATTTGAGTTTGAGACCCCTGCCCTAGACTAGAGACTCTAATGAAACCTGCACACAGATCAGAGAAGGTGGTGGTTATGATTCCAGTTCAAAACATTTCCTTTTAATCAATAGGTTTAAGTCCCTGGCATTGTGTGAAAAATAGCAGGTGTATAACAAAAATTGAAGGGAGACATGTGACCTTTGAAGATTTACGTCCTGATCTTGAAAACACTTACATATGCAGAGTTACACATGAGAGAGGCCTCACTGAATTGTGTGTTGCCAGAGGAGTGCTGTTGATTGTAAGCTTCTGGGGGTGCCTTAAATACACCTCTACCCCGATATAATGCAACCCGATATAACACGAATTCGGATATAATGCGGTAAAGCAGCGCTCCGGGGGGGCGGGGCTGTGCACTCTGGCGGATCAAAGCAAGTTCAATATAACACGGTTTCACTTATAACGCGGTAAGATTTTTTGGCTCCCGAGGACAGCGTTATATCAGGGTAGAGGTGTACATCACCCTTAAATCAGGCTACCAAGTATTGTGTCAGAACAAAGTATGGTGTATCATAGCACTCCACCCAGGGAGATGATTATAGAATTTACTTTGTCAAGCAGAAGCCATAAAGTTGGTCTCAGAAGTTTCAGACTTTTCACTTGTCTAAAGTTTTTCCAGGAAGTTGTAAGAGGATCACCTGCCTCAGACAAACTCCATGGGCTAAATGAATCCGTAATACAACTCCAATGAAATTCCACCATAGCTGAATAAGCCTCCACGTGTTTTACTTACTGAGGTGATCTGCATCATAGTAGCATACAATATGATTGCCTCTGCCAAATGGATTTCTAGTCCCTTGTCTTGGAGCTTGATCCTGCCAGATGCATAGTCCTGCAAGATGTTGTATGTTCTTGTGATAAACACTCCCATTGAAATCAGGAAATATTGAGGGTGCTTAGCACCTTGCGGAACTAAGATAAGGTTCCCCGGACCTACATCAGGGCTTGTCATGGCTGGAAATGCTGCAAGAAAGCTTTATGTGAGGAAACTGCTTTAGCCAAGGATTTTAGCCTGTTAAAGTTAAGTTTAGACTCTAAGAAGCGTGTTATACTTATATTTATATGTAATAATTTGTTTCCATTGTTATCCTTACTTAGTATCTCTTAAATCTTAATCTTTTTCAGTAAACTTATGATTGTTTTCCTATAACTCCATGGTGGGGTGGTATAAAGGACCTGATTCTGAGTTGTACCAGTCAAGCTATGTGTATACTGTTCCCTTGGGATTAGCGAACCTGGTAGTTACTGTGAGTGTGCAGTGACAGAGGCTGGACGACTGTTCAGAGTTGCTCAGGAACTGCAGGACACCAAATGTTAACCTGCAAGGCAAAGTAAAGGCAGGCAGAATGCTGAGGAGATTGTTTGGGTGGCTAAGAGACTGGGAGTTTCAGGGGGTTGACTCCCAGTTTAGCACCAGCAAGTTTTGGTCTTGCTGAGGCAGGAAGTAACACAGTGACTCACAGGCCTGGGCACTCCAAGAAAGTGACCACTAGGACAATACAGTTTATAAGTACAGAAATCAAGGACCAACAGATAAGAATAAATAATGTTTTATTTCCAGAAAGGCAGGGCTGAAAGAGAGAGAGAGAGAGAAAATGGCAGGAAACAGGGACAAAAGGAAAAAAGCAGGGGAATCAGGGAAACAAATTAAATGAATAACTATCCAATAACCCAGCAATAATTAAACACTTCCTCCTTTCATTACTCAAAATCCCACAACTCAGGAATGACAAGAATGGTCCCCAGAGTGTCCCACAGGCCGTAGCTGAAGAGTGGAGGTGGAGGTCAATGAGCTGGCTGATGCTGTTACTTTGCTTTTGCCCCGGGGTAAGGTTAGGGACCGCGGATGTTTGCGTGGACGCTGACCAAGGGGAGTTCCGGGTTCAATGACTGGAAGCAGTGTTAGAGAAATCAGACATGAGGAGATCATGTCCAGGATGAAGAACAAACTAGTTATTATTGTTTACAGCTGTCTTATGCCTCTGGAAGGGTCCTGGGACCAGCTTCACAACAACAGAAAAGAGGCTGCTCACCCACAGTTACAGCTGCCGTCTGACTCTACCAAAACCTGTGGCCAGCCTCCCCGAGAGCCTTTCACCGCTAACTACCACCAGCTCCCTTCCCCTACCCTGCAGAGTCTTGGAGCTAGCAATTCAAAAACCCTTCAGTTCTGCCAACCAGGGCCATGGCTTTTGGAAGGGGAAACCCTCCCACTCTGATTGCCGAGTCTGCTCTGGGCCTTTCTACATACAAGCAGGAGGACTTCCTGCAAAGTCCATCTCCATACCCCAGGGGTCAGGCTGTGCTTATTACCACATGGGACTGGGACCTAGCAGTCCCCTTTCTCCCAAACAAAATTTTACGTATCTGCACCAGGTTCCGATGCTAAGAATTATGCTGTACCAATCAGCACCTACAGCTAATATGCAGCTGCACATTTCCACAATGGAGTGTGGCTTGATCCAATTTAACTCCAGTTTTGAAGTGGGCTGTGTCAGTGTAACAGATGTCATGCGGTCTGGAATAAGAGTTTTTTAAACCTTCTAATGCACATACTATTGACTGAGGCTTAGTTTACACTACAAAGTTTTGCTGTCATAGCTATGTTGACTAGGAGTGTAAAAAAAACCCACATCCGCTAGCCAACATAGGTATGCTGGCCAAACACCTGTGTAGATGCAACTATGCTGACAAAAGGAGCGCATCTGTTGGCTTAGCTAATGTCATTCGAGAAGGCAGCATAACTATTCCAGCAGAACTCCTGTTGAATTCTGTCTCTCCACTGGGGGGCTCTGCCAGCATAGCTATACCAGCAAAGGCTGTGTAGTGTAGACCAGCATTTTTCAAACTTCGGGTCGCAACCCAGTACTGGGTCGTGGCATGTCAGGCACTGGGTTGCTCTGGTCAGCACCGCCGACCAGGACGTTAAAAGTCCCGTCAGCAGTGCTGTCCAGCTAAGGCAGGCTAGTGCCTACCTGCTCCGACACCACGCTGCGCCACGGAAGCAGACAACAGTGGGTCCAGCTTCTAGGCAGGGAGGGGCACGGAGCTCCGCCCTGAGCACTGGGAACTGACCAATGGAAACTGGGGGGCAAAGGGCGGTGCCTGCGGGCGAGAGTTGCGCACCTCTGCCTAGGAGCCAGGCCTGCTGCTGGCTGCTTCTGGGGCGCAGCATGGTCCGCGGTGCCAAGACAGGCGGGAAGCCCGCCTCTGCACCCCAGCTGTGCCGCTAACCGGGAGCCGCTGGAGGTAAGTCTGTGCCCCAACCCCACGCCCCAATCCCCTGCCCCAGCCTCGAGCCCTCCCAAACCTGGAACCCCTTCCTGCACCCCAAACACCTCATCCCCAGCCCCACCTCAGAGCCTACACCCCCAACCCAGAGCCCTGACCCCCTCCCGCACCCCAACCCTCTGCCCCAGTCCTGAGTCCCCCTCCAAACCCAGAACACCTTCCTGCACCCTAAACATCTCATCCCTGGCCCCCAGCCCAGAGCCTGCACCCCAAGCCCAGAGCCCTGACCCCCTCCTGCACCCCAACCCCCTACCCCAGCCCAGAGCCCCCTCCTGCACCCTGAACCCCTCATTCCTGGCCCCACCCCACTGCCCTCACCCCTGCACCCCAACCCTCTGCCCCATCCCTGAGCCCCTCCTATGCCCAAACACCTCATCCCCGGCTCCGTTGGGTCGCAAGCATCAACAATTTTCTTTAACTGGATCCCCAGAAAAAAAGTTTTAAAACCACTGCTGTAGACAAGCCCTAGACTGTTATGATGGTGGTCAATATAGAAATGTAGATCCCAGTAATTTAAAATGGTTACTCCTTGATTGAAGGAATTGATAAAATACTGTTTCTTTAACAAATGCAGTTACATGTTGTGGCTTGTTCTGACAGTTCATCTCAGAAGTAGCAAAAAGGTTGAATTGGCTGCCTTCCTAGAAAAGGCCAGAAAAAACGCCTCAGGTAACGGGGATTAGGTTGAAATGTGGTTTGGAAGGAGAATTTCTACCCACCCACTCAAAATGATATTCTTTTCCCTCTCGCATAAGAAGTGTGGTGTTGTAATGGCTGGGAAGTACAAAGAAGTACAAAGATACTGAAACTAGCAAGTATAAACTCTGGCTTAAGTTTGTGATGGCTGTTCTCGTCTCGGTGGCTGCTATTCTAGCCATTACAGGATTATAGCAAATAACATTGCTTGCTAGTTTTCTTTCAACTGCAGCTTTACTCAGCTTTTCACTGTGTTGTAGGCACAAGTGAACAACTCTAGTATAGTTGGAGTGGGCTACATCCTTTTTGACAATTGCACAGACTGTAACCCTAAAACTCCTGCTGAGTTTTAGAGTTTTGTTTGGTTAAATCCAATGACACTTCTGGAATATCTATGGGTAAGTGCATCCTTAATTCCTTTTCCAGTAGGATGGATTTCAAATCTGTGTTACAAACTTGCAGTGCAGTGTTGTGCTGCTATGACACACAAACAAGCTTAATGCTCTAGTAATTTTAATTTATCAAGAATATTTCTGTTGGCAGGATTCTGGAAGTTCTAGTCATCATTCATCGAAAATGCCCACCTGTTGTCTAGCAGGAATCCATTAATCAGCTTCTAATAGCAGAGTAAAATAACTGTCTTTCAAACTTTAGTTCTTACATTTACCATTACTTTAAAGAATCCAAATGGATCATGGCAAAACATCAGGCTTATATTTTTGCACATAGCTACCATTTCATACATCCAACATTTTGACCAGGGTTCATTCAGGGTAAAAGGCAAAATACCAAAGAATAATGCATATTCTACACCTCCTCCAGATCTTAAGATGCTCATAGATTTTAAAGGCCAGAAGGGATGATTATGACCATCTTGTCTTACCTTCTGCATAACAGGCCCTATGTCATCTGTCTGTCCTGGGCACACAGGAGGAATTGTAGGACAGCAGTGAAGGACTATCAACACTCAAGTGACCTAGCCTGCATCCTCACTGCAAAGTGGCACATGAGCATTAACTCATACCCCCAATTGGGCCAGTTAGCCCAGGTTTAAACAGTGGCTCTCAACCAGGGGTATGTGTGCTCCTGGTGGTATGCAGAGGTTTTCCAGAGGGTATATAAACTCATCTGGATATTTGCCTAGTTTTACAGCAGGCTACATAAAAAGCACTACCAAAGTCAGCACAAACTAAAATTTCATACAGACAATGACTTGGTTATACTGCTCTATATACTATGCACTGAACTGTAAGTACAATATTTATATTCCAATTGATTTATTTTATAACTATATGGTAAAAATGAGAAACTAAGCAATTTTTCAGTAATAGTGTGCTGTGTCACTTTTATATTTTTATGTCTGATTTTGTAAGCAAGTAGTTTTTAAGAGAGGAGAAACTTGGGGTGCACAAGACAAATCAGGCTTCTGAAAGGGTACAGTAGTTGGGAAAGGTTGAGAGCCACTTGTTTAAAACACTGCTAAATTTGGGTGAGATTTTTTTTGTGTGGCTGGGAAGGGAGTTAGAAGCAAGGGCGTGTCTACAAAGGGAAAATCACCAACATAACTCCCCTATGGACACTCTATTCTGGAATAAAACTAACTTTACTGTGGAAAAATTACTCTGCTTCATCTTTATTCCAGAATAGACTGTCTACATATGGGAGTTATACTGGTTAGCTGTAGAGGAAAGTTAATCCACTGTAACTATGCCAGTCATTTCCCTCTGTAGACAAGCTAACTCTGCAGTGAAGACATGCCCTAAGAGAAGCAGAGTATGCCTACACTGGAGTGGGAAGGTGTAATTTCCAGCTTGAATAGACATACTTGCGGTAGCCCTGATCCAGCTAGTGCACTAAAAATAGCAGCGTATGCACGAAAAATAGCAGCAAGCTACTCCAGCTCCAACATTAATCCAACATTGGAGCTAAACACAGATATAAAGGTTTGTTTTATAGTTAGCAACTGAGATCAAGAGGGGCCAGCCCACATTCAAATTAATGAAAAATCTAGCAATGCAAAGTAATATTTTATTGCTTTTTTTATTCAAGATGAATGGCCAATGCATTCTTCTTTGAAAGGAGTCTATTCCATATGCACAGGAACTTCATTTCAAAAGATTTCATAAGGATTTTATATATGATATGTATGTACAAGAGACTGCAAAAGCTGGTAAAAATCATGCCATTCAATAGTATGATTTTTAAGCACCTCTGTTTTTATAAAATAGGCACTCTAATTAGAGGTAGCTGATGGATTGGTGAAGATTTTACACAAGTCAAGATTAATACAAACTGTCCACTGAATATCCCAGAGGAGTTGCTGTTTCCAATCCAGCCTTGGTAGTGACTAGAGGTATTTAGCTGTTGATAGTTATTTGGCAATAGATGTGGAATTGGTGGTTTCACCCCATTCATGGTGGCTTGGGGTCCACATTAACCCCCCCCACCACCACCACCACCAATCATAGCTTGCAGGCTCAATTTAAATGTCGAGAGAGAGAAATGACAGAGATTTAACAACCTTGTCACCAAAAGCGATTATCCCTCCAGATCCCAGTTGAAGCTCATCTGCCAGATTGGCGGCCTAGACTGAATTCAGAGTAAATATTAAAATTCTGTAATGCACACTGGCTCAGGTTATCATTTTCCTAATATTACTCCCCTCCAGAACCAGGAACAGAGTCCAGGATTCTTGTGAAAGGAATGAATGGGTGTGAAAAGTGGAGGGGTGAGGGAGGGAGTCAACAAGCATGTGGACAAGGGTGATCCAGTGGATATAGTGTACTTGGACTTTCAGAAAGCCTTTGACATGGTCCCTCAACAAAGCTCTTAAGCAAAGTAAGCAGTCATGGGATAAGAGGGAAGGCCCTTTCATGGATCAGTAACTGGTTAAAAGAAACAAAGTGTAGGAATAAATGATCAGTCTCACAATGGAGAGAGGTAAATAACACTCTCCCTGAGACATACCAGGGTACAATCCAGACCAATGAGAAGCTGTGTCACCCCTGCCCTGTAACCTGCTTTGCTGCTGTAGCTTCAGCCTGGACTGCTCACAAATAGCCTCCACCACTTCCAGCTATGTCTGTGTGTGTGCTGCAGCCAGGCAGCCACACCTTTGGCTCTTACCAGCCTCGGTTATAGTGCAGGGTGACCACAACACACTCCCAGTCTTAGATTTCCCCCAGAAATGTATGTCCTGCACTGCCTAGCCCTCTCCTGGACAATACAAGCTTATTTAAAGCCTGTTATTTCTTTAACAGAAATAATATGCACACAACTTACCACCCCAAATGGAGTTTCCCAAACACTTCAATTTAAACACACTGGATTAGATAAAACAATGAAACAAGTTGATTAACTATAAAGAGAGAGATTTTAAATGAGTACAAGTAATGAAGCATAGAAGTCAGAAATGGTTACAAGAAAATGAAGTTAAAGTGCTACTGGTGCCTAACTTAAACTACATCAGATTCAAGCAAAGTTTCTCACCATATGCTTTCAGCAGTCTTACTGACCAAACCCTTATGTCAAGCCCCCTTCTCCCAGAGTTCAACAAATGGTTCCTTTGTTGCTTCTGGTGCCATGAATGCTGTGGGCAAAGGTGGGGGGAGTGTGCCTTGGGGTGCTTGTTCCTCCTTTTTATTGTGTCAGTCCCTCTGTTGAAAAACATTTCCCACTGAGATTCAGGAAACAAAGAATCTATATGGAAGGATGTTCCCTGCTGCTTGTTCATCACCTGTTTGCATGTCCTTTGTTTCCCCTCCTGCTTGATGACTGTTTACAGCTTAAATGCAGTTAAGCAGAGCACCCATTCCTTTGTTTGAGACAGACCTGTTTGCAAACCTCAGTTTGGAACATGTGTTAACATCATACAGTGGAATCTTTTAACTTCATACACAATGTTGCCACACACATCTTATCAAGACAATAATGACCAACAAATTATGAGTTTTCAAATGATACCGCACACAACATACATCATACAAAGATTATTAAAATTGTGTCTGGGGTATGGACACAGGTACATTCTGTCACAGTCCTGGAAGGATCTGTACTGGGATCTGTGCTATTCAACATATTAATAAATGGCTTGGAAAAGGGGGTGAAGAGTGAGGTGGCAAAATCTGCAGATGATACAAAATTACTCAAAACAGTTAAATCCAAAGCAGACTGTGAAGAGTTCCAAAGGGATCTCACAAAACTGGATGACTGGGCAACAAAATGGCAGATGAAATTCAATGTTGATAAATGCAAAGTAATGCACATTGGGAAACATAATCCCAACAATATATACAAAATGATGGGGTCTAAAGTAGCGGTTACCACTCAAGAAAGAGATCTTGAAGTCATCACAGATAGTTCTCTGAAAACATCTGCTCCATGTGTAGCAGGAGTCAAAACAGGTAACAGAATGTTAGGAACCATTAGGAAAGAGATAAGACAGAAAATATCATAATGCCACTTTATAAAATCATGGTATGCCCACACTTTGAATACTTCCTGCAGTTCTGGTCACGCTGATTCGTATCACTACCCATCTAATGTGGAAACACTTCTGTCATAATTGCTACAGCTTGCAAGATCTCTTTAATCAGCGAGCTAAACTCCTGCTGGTGAAAGCAAAGGAACTCTGTGAAGCTCAGTGGAGGTACTCCCATTTATACTGAGTTTGGCTCATTGGGCAAAATTCAGAGGTAAGTAGCAGTGTAAATGTGTTACACATTAGTAAGCAAGTGTTACATTGACTTAGGGTATGTCTACACGACGGGATTACTCCGAATTTACAGAATTCGATTTTTGGCAACCGATTGTATAAAGTCGAGTGCATGCTGCCACACTAAGCACATTAATTCGGCAGTGTGCGTCCATGTACCGAGGCTGGCGTCGACTTCCGGAGCGTTGCACTGTGGGTAGCTATCCCATAGTTCCCGCAGTCTCCTCCGCCCATTGGAATTCTGGGTTGAGATCCCAATGCCTGATGGGGCCAAAAACATTGTCGCGGGTGGTTCTGGGTACATCCTCCCCCTCCTTCCGGGAAAGCAACGGCAGATAACCATTTCGCGCCTTTTATCCTG
Source organism: Terrapene triunguis (assembly GCF_002925995.2). Lineage (NCBI taxonomy): Eukaryota > Metazoa > Chordata > Testudines > Emydidae > Terrapene > Terrapene triunguis. The sequence goes on from NW_020664499.1 coordinate 6,432,119, forward strand.
GGTTACCTGTGCAGATGCTATACCACGGCAAGCATGGAGCCCACTCAGCTCAACGCAGCAGTCATGAACATTGTAAACACCTCACGCATTATCATGCAGTTTATGCTGAACCAGAACCTGCAAAACCAGGCGAGGAGGAGGAGGCGATGGCAGCACGGCGACGAGCGTGATGAGGACATGAACACAGAATTCTCTCAAACCGCGGGCCCCAGCGCTTTGGAGATCATGGTGTTAATGAGGCAGATTCATGCCGTGGAACGCCAATTCTGGGCCCGGGAAACAAGCACAGACTGGGGGGACCGCATAGTGTTGCAGGTGTGGGACGATTCCCAGTGGCTGCAAAACTTTCGTATGCATAAGGGCACTTTCATGGAACTTTGTGACTTGCTTTCCCCTGCCCTGAAGCGCAAGAATACCAAGATGAGAGCAGCCCTCACAGCTGAGAAGCGAGTGGCGATAGCCCTGTGGAAGCTTGCAATGCCAGACAGCTATGTCAGTCGGGAATCAATTTGGGCAAATCTACTGTGGGGGCTGCTGTGATGCAAGTAGCCAAAGCAATCACTGAGCTGCTGCTACCAAAGGTAGTGACTCTGGGAAATGTGCAGGTCATAGTGGATGGCTTTGCTGCAATGGGATTCCCTAACTGTGGTGGGGCGATAGATGGAACACATATCCCTATCTTGGCACCAGGGCAGCCAGTACATAAACTGCAAGGGGTACTTTTCAATGGTGCTGCAAGCACTGGTGGATCACAAGGGACGTTTCACCAACATCAACGTGGGATGGCCAAGAATGGTTCATGACGCTCGCGTCTTCAGGAACACTAATCTGTTTAAACGGCTGCAGCAAGGGATTTACTTTCCAGACCAGAAAATAACCGTTGGGGATGTTGAAATGCCTATAGTTATCCTTGAGGACCCAGCCAACCCCTTAATGCCATGGCTCATGAAGTCATACACAGGCAGCCTGGACAGTAGTCAGGAGCTGTTCAACTACAGGCTGAGCAAGTGCAGAATGGTGGTAGAATGTGCATTTGGACGTTTAAAGGGTCGCTGGTGCACGTTACTGACTCGCTCAGACCTCAGCCAAACCAATATTCCCATTGTTATTGCTGCTTGCTGTGTGCTCCACAATCTCTGTGAGAGTAAGGGGGAGACCTTTATGGTGGGGTGGGAGGCTGAGGCAAATCGCCTGGCTGCTGATTACGTGCAGCCAGACACCAGGGCGATTAGAAGAGCACACCAGGAAGCGCTGCGCATCAGAGAAGCTTTGAAAACCAGCTTCATGACTGGCCAGGCTACGGTGTGAAAGTTCTGTTTGTTTCTCCTTGATGAAAACCCGCCCCCTTGATTGACTCAATCCCTGTAAGCAAACCACCCTCCCCCGTTGATCACAGCTTGCTTTCAAAGGAAATAAAGTCACTATCATTTAAAAATCATGTATTCTTTATTAATTGATTATAAACATAGGGAGAGAACTGACAAGGTAGCCCGGGTGGGGTTTGGGAGGAGGATAGGAGGGAAGGAAAAGGCCACTTCAAAAGTTCAAAATAACGACAGCCTTTCGCTTGGGCTGTCCACTGGGGTGGAGTGGGCGGGTGCACGGAGCCTCCCCCCCCCCCCTGCGTTCTTACACATCTGGGTGAGGAGGCTATGGAACATGGTGAGGAGGGCTGCATACAGGGGCTGCAGCAGCACTCTGTGATCCTGCTGCCGTTCCTGAAGCGCCACCAGATGCCGGAGCATGTCCATTTGATCACGCAGCAGCCCCAGCGTTTCAGCCTGCTACCTCTCATCTCGCGCGTGCCTCATGGCCTCACGTTCACTGGCATCTTTCCTGTACTTTGATACCATGTCCTTCCACTCATTCAGATGAGCTCTTTCATCGCGGGTCGACTGCATGATTTGAGAAAACATGTCGTCTCACGTGCGTTTTTTTCGCCGCCTTATCTGAGATAGCCTTTGGGATGGAGGAGAGAAGCTTGAAAAATTTGCAGCTGCGGGAGGGAGGGGAAAAAAGGGAGAGAAGTCTTTAAAAAGATACATTTTACAGAACAATGCTTATACTCTTTCACGGTGAACAACACTATTCACATTACATAGCACATGTGATTTCGGTACAAGGTCGCATTTTGCATCTTATATTGAGTGCCTGCGGCTTTGGTGTTAGAAATCACATACCAAGCAAAGCCCATTTAGTGCTGCGGTTTTCCTGTTAACGTGCAGCAGCAGAAACCAAACTAAACCCCCCCACCACCCATCCAATTCTCTGGGATGATCTCTTTATCCCTCCCCCCACCGTGTGGCTGGTATCAGGGAAGATCCCTGCAGAAACCAAACGCGAAAAGCTCAGCACCAATGCCCCCCCCGCCTCCCCGCTTGGCTAACTGCAGGGAAGGATTTCTTTTCAGTCACAGGCAAACAGCCCAGTAGGAACGCCCACCTCTGTCCCCTTCAGTAAATTCCCGTATTTCCACCAGGTTACCATGAACGATATCACTCTCCTGAGGCTAACACAGTGAGATAAAGAACGGATGTTGCTTGAATGCCAGCAAACACCGGGACCATACGCTGCCAGGCTTTGTCATGCAATGATACCAGATTACTTGCTATTAGCATGGCGTGGTCAAGTGTCCTACCATGGAGGATGGAATAAGGCTGCACTGCCCAGAAACCTTCTGCAAAGGCTTTTGGAGTACCTCCAGGAGAGCTTCATGGAGATGTCCCTGGAGGATTTTCACTCCATCCCCAGACACCTTAACAGACTTTTCCAGTAGCTGTACTGGCCGCGAATGCATCCCAAGTCCTCAGGGCAAATTAATCATTAAAACACACTCGCTTTTAAACCATGTTTTATATTTACAAAGGTACACTCACCAGAGGTCCCTTCCATGGCCTCATTCGCTGGGATAATGCCTTCAGAGAGTACTTCAATCAGGCTGAGAAAAAGATGCTGGCTGTTGGGGAGAATGGAGTGCTGTGTGCTCTCCACAAGCTCGTCCTCCTCCTCCTCCTCCTCATCTTCCCCGTCCGCAGAATCCTCAGGCATGGCTGAGATTACCCCCTCCTCGGAATCCACGATCAGAGGTGGAGTAGTGGTGGCGGCCCCCCCTAGAATTGCATGCAGCTCAGCGTAGAAGCGGCATGTCTGCGGCTCTGACCCAGACCTTCCTTTTGCTTCTTTGGTTTTCTGGTAGGCTTGTCTGAGCTCCTTAACTTTCACGCGGCACTGTGGTGATTCCCTATTGTGCCCTCTCTCCATCATGCCCTTGGAGATTTTTTCAAATGTTTTGGCATTTCGTCTTTTGGAACGTAGTTCTGCTAGCACGGAATCCTCTCCCCATATAGCGATCAGATCCAGTACCTCCTGTACAGTCCATGCTGGTGCTCTTTTTCGATTCTCGTACTGCATGGTTACCTGTGCTGAGGAGCTCTGCGTGGTCACCTGTGCTCTCCACACTGGGCAAACAGGAAATTAAATTCAAAAGTTCGCGGGGATTTTCCTGTCTACCTGGCCAGTGCATCTGAGTTCAGATTGCTGTCCAGAGCACTGTCCAGAGCGGTCACAATGGTGCACTGTGGGATTGCCCCCAGAGGCCAATACCGTCAAATTGCGGCCACACTAACCCTAATTCGAAATGGCAATGTCGATTTCGGCACTACTCCCCTCGTCGGGGAGGAGTACAGAAATCGATTTTAAGAGACCCTTTATGTTGAAGTAAATGGCTTCATTGTATAGAAGGGTGCAGGGTTAATTCAATTTAACGCTGCTAAATTCGAACTAAACTCGTAGTGTAGACCAGGCCTTACACCGCAAGGGGGACAAAAAGGAAGGTGAAGCAGGAAACCCCCAACGTAGTTGCTACTGTAGTGTTTGAAAGGAGTTTAGGGAATAGATACAGTGAGGAACGGAATAAATAATCTTATAGGTTCTACCCAGTAAGAAAACATCTGAGAAATCACCTTCTTTGCTAAATAAAAACTATATGTTTATTTCTACATCACTTTCGGGTTATGGAAATGCACAGGTCAACCACTAGCAAAAATAATTTTAGGAGGATGTATTGAGTCTGAACATCATCTGTGAGCAGCGTAAGGGACAAGAGGAAGAAGGCTGTCTACAGTAACTGCTTTTAGCTCAAAAATGTTTTTAGTAGACAAGGTCCCAGGATCTTTGAAGTTCAGAGATAAATTTAGTTCCTTAAAGTGAAAGGAATCAGCTTTGAAGTTTGGATTCTGAGCTGAATTTAAGTTCAGAGGTGTTTGGATTAGAGGTTTTGTTTCATATGCATGTGTAATTTTTAGGTTCAAGTTTTCAGAAGTAGCCTGTGCATTTGTATCTCCAGTTGGCACACAATTTTAGTCTACACAAATCTCCAGATTTGCACCTCCAGTTACCTGATTTCCATGCACTAGTGCCATTGCTATTCATAAACACATGTATATACCCACACAAAAATATTGATCAAGCAAAGCTGCAGGCATGGACCTGGAGGCTTAAATCTAATTAGGGGGATTGGATTTCACTGCCTGTAAACTAATATTGTAGTTAGGTTTGGACAGGATAATCTCACCAGTTTTTTTTTTTTTTACATTTATAGCCAATTGAGTTTAAATAATCCATAAAAGCAACAGCTAAGTGATCTGAGAGCCCAGACAAGTCAAATATATTGCTGATATTAAGCAATTTAAAAAGTGGAAATTAAATTAAATTTGATGCACAATTGATACACACTATTCAAAGTGATAGCCACAAGCAGATTTAAAACCATATATACACATAGTATTTCAAATAAGTGGATAGGTTTTCTCCCGATGGATTATTGTAACAGTCCATACACAGAACTAACCCAAAACTTGCCTGGTTTGGCACTGAATAGTGAGGAAATGACATTAAAGCTGCATGTGAAACCTTAAGTTCACGTATTTTTTCCTGGCACCTGGCCTTTTCCTGGTTCACGTGGAAAACTTTAGCACTGAGTTTATAAAAGGAAGAGCCGCAGCAACCAGTATAGGTAAGGGGGCATAAGCATTTCCAGTCTAAGATCAAATTTTTCAGTTGCTCGTAACTTCCTGTATTTTTCGCATCTGGTCTGAAATTTTCCAGACTTGATCTCTGCCCAAAGGTGATTTTCTTTTCATAAGATCTGAGCCAAAATGGTTCAGCTGTTTGTTATAAGGAGAAAGGGAGTGGGGGAAGAGAACTTTCCCCCCACCATTATTAAAAATCTCTACCAGTCTTTTTTGAACAGCTCTGTAGCTGAAACAGGTAGGGTTTGCAAGCAGGATCCTGCCATGGAAATACCTCTCACCCAGAGAAAAGGCCTTTGAATGCTGTGGTGAGATCTGGACTTGTTTTGATCCTGGGAAAATTGAATCACAATAAATTTCTTTTGGTAAGCTCATAAAGTGCGCCAATAAAGAAGGCACGTTATTCACGTGCTTAGCTGATTTAGCTGCATGGTGAAACGTCTAGTCAAGCATATCATGGCTCCTGCACACCATTTAGAGACAAAGGATGGTTCTCTAGACTGGAACTAGTTTGGGTTCAATTCCCAGATCTGCCATAGTCTTCATGTGTGATGTAAGGCTAGTTGTTTCATTCCTTCTTTGCAACCCATCGGTAAAATGGGAACGCTACTACCTCCTTTCTCCCATGCTTAATCTATTAAGATTGGAAGTACTTTGGGGCAGGAACTCTCTCTTACCATGTGCCTGAGCAGAGTCTAGTACAAGGAGTCCTTGATCACGGTTGGGGCTTCTCAATGCTTCTGGAACCTAAATAATAATTTCTGTGCCTTTGCTAAGGTCTCTAAGAAGGAACACGTACTGTTTCTTTAACTCTATAGAAGGAAGCCAGGCAGAAAGGAACTGGGGAAAGTTCTAGGCAGAGTTCCACTGTGAAGAGGAGAGATGGAGAGGAGCTGTTGGGATACCACCATTTTCTTATTATAAGCTTCCTTGTTCAGTGTAAAGGGAAAGTGACTCTCTCCCATGACAAAGTCTGGAGTAGGGGTTTTATATTCATCTCCCTGCAACAGATTGCTTAACCAGCCTTCTTTAGTTTTCTCTTCTCAGTTTCCTACCCCAATAGTGAATAAAGCCATTCACAGAGAACTGCCCACCACCTGCGTTTTAACTGTCCACATGTCCGGTCTGTTGGCTCCTGTAATTGCAAGCAGTCTCATTAGCTTGAGTGGGCTACTCTGGCTGTATTTGTGCTCTTCCTCAGGGGGGACAAAAGCTCACACTCAGGATGGGGGGGGGGTGCTGTTCTCACAGCTGGAGGCACTGAGCCATTCTTTCAGCCAGTCTCTCACTCACTCTGCTGGAGTCTCTGCCAGATTCCAGTAGCAGTACTGGCACCCCCACCAGCACACACACACACACACACAAAAACAAATCACAAGTTGGACCCCAACAAATCATGTTTTTTTTTTAAATGTGTGTTTTTTCATTTTTTAAAAACTCTCTGCCCCTCTATCCCCCCTCCTCCCCCCAACAGGTGCATGTGACAATGAGTACTGGCAATTTATAGTGAGAAATACCGACTTTGGCCACCAGAGAAATTCAATTGGGGCCTCAACCCAGACACTGACTTTGCACCAGGTCCCCCAAACAATTAATGTTGAGCTCCCCCCTCCACATCTGCTTTTTGCCCACCGGTCCCATAACAATCTCCCCCCCACACACACACACACAAACATCTGACCCTTGCTGCCCAGCACATCTCTGCTCCTTCTGTAGCTGTGCAAGGTCTTCATCCCCTCCCAGGCTTGGGGAGAGAAAGCCAGCTTCAGCAGATCATCGCTGTCTGCTCCCGGGGTGGCGTTGTAGGGACAGAGGGGAGAAGTAGAAAGCAGACCGGCCCATTATTCATAAAGCAGGGAGAGGGGAGCAGAGCCACCCCGAGCTCTCTTTCTGCTCCCTCTTCTCATCCAGCTTTGGCTCTTCCCTCCCCCACCGCTGTTTCCTACAGCAGTTCTGATTGGCTTCTCTTCCTCAGGAGGCAGGGAAGCAGGACAGGCAGAGGGGAAGTCTGGAAACCCAGAGCCTTTCAGCAGTGGCCTTACTTGCGGTAAGTTCATGAGAGTGGGCAGCACTGGAGCAGATGTGTTCCCCTGCTAAGGGCCTGATGATTGCTGCGTTTTAGTCACGGATATTTTTAATAAAAGTCACGGGCAGTAAACAAAAATTCATGGCCAGTGACCTGTCCATGACTTACTAAAAAAAAAGCAGTGAATAAAAACCAGGGGCCCCTCAGGTGCTGGGGGAGGGCAGCCCGGTTGCTTGGGGGTAGTGCATGGCCCGGGACCCCCGCTGGTGCGCGTGTGTGTGTGGGGGGGGCAGGGACGGCTCCATACCTGGCTCCTGTCCCCCTCACCCACAGCAGCAGAGTTTGGGTGTGGGAGGGGGCAGGGGGTTGGGGCACAGGACAGGGCAAGGCGAGCTCTCAGCAGCGCTCACCTGGGGGGCTCCCCAAAAGCGGCGACACCCCCCTCGCTGCTAGGCAGAGGCATGGCCAGTCAGCTCTGCAGTGGACTTGCTGGATCAAGCAGTACCTGCTCACCCTTGTTTTTGACCAAACCTTATGCAGCGTGCTACACATGGAGCCAAGTTACAGGGGGAGCTAAGAGCAACCATCTCATTGAGAAGCTCTAGTGCAATGCTACCATGCTTTGGCACATGGGCTTGAAATTTGGTGTCTGGGGAGGGGGGGTCACCTGCCATAGATGTGCCTTTTTCCTGACCCTGTGAAAATTCACACAAATTTGACAAGTCATAACTCTGTAAAATCTCATGCTCAGTAGAAACTTGTGCAGGTAAATTCTCCAAAGATGCTGTCTGCACCAAGCATGGTCCATCCTAGGGCTTCAGGAACCGACCAGGAATTACCTGGCAATTGCTCCTCCCTGCTACTGGGTGGGGGGCACTGTGGCAGCAGGCACAGGAAGTGAGGGCAGAGAGACTGTCTCTCATGTGCTCTCAGTGTCCACCCATCCCCACTTGTAGCCAGGCAGCAAGTATTAGGTGGAAGCAGCTACACTGGAATGCAAAGGAGTTAGAAATTGGGGTGGGGATGGGGGAAGAGAGGAAGAGGAGGTTGCAGGAGCCAGAGATGGGAGTAGAGGATGGGTTGGGTTAGGTGCTAGTAAACGGGTGTGGGGGGATGGGAACAAAGTGTGTGTGGGGGGGGGGGGGGAGGGGTTGATATGAGTAAGTAGACAGAGGGGTCAAGTGACTCACCAAAGGTCATAAAGGAAGTCTGACCGTAGTGGGGCTAGGTGTTGAGTCCTGACACCCAGGCCCCTGTTCTAGCCACTATTTTCCATGCTTACAAATGTAAAATAGATACTTGACCAGTCACTTAAATTTAAAATAAAAAAGCAGTCTTCAGCCATCTTCCAAAGATTTTATTTTTAATGCTTTTAAATATTTGTTTTAATACAAGATAAAAATAATATATTAATTAAATCTGGGTTTAATTTTAGAGTCAAAACAGTATTTACTTATTTACATTACTGTGCTTCAAACTTCACTGCCACAGGAACTTTCAAATCTTCAAGTAACGTGTGTGTGTGTGTGTAGTAACGTGTGTGTGTGTGTGTGTGTGTGTGTGTGTGAATACTTAACTAAAAGATCTGTGTTTAGTGCAAAGAAACATTTTCCCCAAAAACCTTTAAGTACTAGTTTTTATACACCTTGTTATGCGAAGCACTATACATTAGTGTAGTTTGTAATTCCTCTGTATAATAAGTCACTTACAATTGAAAGAGCACATTACATTAAGTTTAAAGTAAAGTCACTACTTAAATCGTGGGGTTAATACATGAATTCAATATGCTCCATTTTTTAAAAGTTATTTTAAATTCTTATACAACTACCACAACTCTGTTCTGAAAACGTATTTCATGTAGAACTATGTACATTCCATTCATTGTAGCAGTGCTAAAGTAGCACACTTGTGGCTCAAGCTATGAACATTACCAGAAACTACAAAATGGATAACTGAAAACAGATGTAATATAGTACTGTGCCTTTTAGTGTTCAGAAAGACATTTACAATGAAGGAGAACTATTTTGTAGGTTAATTCCATGTCAACTTTGCCCACAACAAAACACTGTTTCAGTCAAATCATAAAAATCAGACAATCTTTCAAAATCTCTCCATGTCTCAAAGGAACACCAGAAAAATACATATATATGGATTATTAGTGGTCTACCAATTAATCCTTGACACAAAAAGGCCTTTAGGCAGGCGAGGTAATTCACAGTTCACGTTAGATCATTGCTGGGGTATCTACTAATTACAAACTGCCAACCCTACAAAGCCATGTTGGCTTTATAATTACCATGGGTGAACTTTTTTTAAAAAAAGAATCCTAAATTGCTTTGAATAAAGCAACATAAATTATGGCAAAATCCTTCTTGACAAAAATATCTTAATCTTCTCAAATAGAAAAAAATACAGGAAGGAAAGGACTAATAATTCATTATTTTTATGTGGTACTTGAAGTCTACAAAAGAACTTCCATTAAACTCAGACAATTCCAAGTAACTTGATTTTGTTGTACTAATAAGAAATTGTGTAACTAGTAATGAAACAGTGTAGCACTGTAGTGTGTAAGTACTTAATACCGCTGTGCTAATAAAAAGTTATGCAGACTTTAGGAATGCTGTTTTAAATATTGATTTTTGTTCAACACCACAGTAAATTCCACTAATACCATTCCCCCAAGTGTTATTCTTTTTTGCACCATATGAAAAAAATACAGTTAGCCATATGGGAAAACAGATCAAGAATTGCTACACTGAACAATCTACACATTTATAAATTAGCCAAGTTTTGGGGCTTGTGGGGTTAGAAACTTGTGAAAAGGTTTTATTTACCATATTAGCACTGGCAGTTGGGATTTCCAGCTCATTTTCACTGAGCTCTGCTTCTTATAACATCAAACCACTAATACCAATGGTCCTAGATTTGATGTCATCTCTACAGAAGTGACTTTACTTCGAACATTCGTTTATCTTAGATATTCTATTGGAACATGTTTTCCATATGGTGCATGGAGATTTAATGTGACCTAAAATAGAAAACAAAATCATTTGCCCACTTATTTATAATACAAGGGCTCGGTTCTACATGGTGCTGAGCACATTGGCCCAGATGCAGGGAAGCACTTAAAGCACGAGTAATCTCACTGAAGTTAATGGGTCTACTCATGTGCTTAAAGTTAAGCGTATGTTTTGCTAGATCAAGCTATGTGCTTAACACCTTGCAAGATCTGGCTCTAAGTCAGTCTGAAAGTCTGAGGACTTGGGGGCCTATTGAAATGTTTCTGCTTATTTGATTTTCTTAGACATATCAGAACTTTTGAGTTGTCCTGTTTTTGCTGGAGGACTCCATAAAAGGAATAGAGAAGTGGAGTGGAAGCTGAGTCCTCAGTTGAAAAGCAGAGGTGTTGAATCTTTGATAAAAAGATTCTCTCCCAAGTCTTTGTCAGGAGTTTGCGTTAAACGGTTTTTAAAAGTACTTGTTTTTTTATTCAGGTTCATTCTCTGGTAGTGTCACAATCCCACTAATTTTCCAGTCCTCAGAGGAATCCTCCAGCAAAAAGAATCAAGACCTGATATTTTGAACACAAACAATTTGCATGTAGCTTTCAGCCTTCTTATGTCACGAGACCGAGAAAGGGCACTTTCCCCTTTGCGTTTCACCTTCAATATACACCAAAAATCTAAGCCTGAATTTACACTTTTGCCTCAAGTATTAAGCCAGGGTTCCTCAAGACCTCAACTATTTCAGCCAAGTTAAAAGGGACATAATCAGTTTGGGGTTTTTTTGTTTTTTTTGGGGGGGGTGGGGGCGGGAATCTGTAAATCTGACCCTACTGTTCCAATAATCTCAGGTATTCCTTGTAACTGAAAGATTAGAGAAATGTTTCTCTATTTGATTCAGTTTATTTACTTTGTGTGTTTGAAAGTCCATTTCTCATCATTTGCACTTCCTGTATAAAGCACTAACCTGATGACCTCACACATGTCCTGTTTTGAGGGGGAACTCACGTATGGTTTTACTCCAGGCTCTGCAACAGGGCATCTGCCAGAAAGAGCTGCAGGTAAGATGAAATAGAAGAGGCAGCATGCAGGTGTGTGAGGTCATAAAAGGGGAGGCACAGCAAGCTTGAGCATGTTTAGCATTATTCAGGCCCACCCTTTCTGCTGCAAAAGCAAACACCAAGACTTGTTAACAGCAGGGGCAAAAAAACCTGTATAAAAACACTTTAAAAATTCTGTACCTCACTTGACTTTGAAACGAATTGGGGGGAAGTCTAATCAAGTTGTCAGTATTGCTTTAAGGGCCAACCCTTGTTTTGAAACTCTGAATAAAAGCACCTGAAATATTTTGTTTTCTCTTTATAGTCAGAAAATCGTTATGAACTACTGCATTTGTCTCTATTGGCAGAGATGCCCAACCTCCAAGAAACAGAAGGATTGACAGTCTTAACACCCTGCCCAGTTCCCAGGAAATCAATCCTGCATGTTACAAATATCCGAAACAGATTCTTAGCAGCAAGAGGATCAGTGTGTGAATACTGAAAGCAATGGTGTAGATAGCAAATATCCTATTTTCATAAAAATATTCAAAAAACAAACAGCAATACTGACTTGACAATACTTTAGATGTAAACAGCACTTGAGAAATAAATAAAGCTGGAGGCAAAATAAAAACCCAAGAATGTTTATGCTTCAAAAACAAAGATTTGAACTTGAAGTATTACACATAAAAATCTTGAGATGTCATTTTAGTTTATGTAAACACTTTTGTGATAAGTTATAGAACTTTTTGCTTTACTAGACATGAGTAAATAAAAGACTGAAAAAGAATTCTACAATTCAGACAGCAAAGCTGATCAGCAGTCTGGAGTTACTGTCAGAGTCAATAGCTTTGCAAATTTAGTTGCATTTTTTATTCCTGTTTTCCCTAAAGTATCAAAAACCTCAAAGAATATAAATCTTTACACATTTTGGACACACATTAAAGTGTTAAAGAAATAACACTGTTAAACAATGGCCCAATGAATTACTGGGCACTGCAGAAGCAAGTGCGTCCCCATAGCTGGGGATGTTTTATTCCAGAGTACCAGAGAGGAATGTTCAGACTGCCTCTTCCTATCAGGAAGACAAGGGCAGCAAACAAACATTGTTTATCATAAAAACATAAATCCTTGGAGATTAAAGAGTCTGTTTTGCAAAGTGTCAGTGCATTTCCCTAGTTTAGGTGCTGGGAGCACTCAGCAGGTTTGGATGCTTTACCATTAGCAGCAGGTTTGTTAAAGAACAGGAATGTTACAGAAATCAAAGTCTGCAGAGCAATGTAACTTACACTAGGTGTGCTCCTGCATTTGGTACAGATACTCTGGGATATGGAATTCGTCCCAGGAACAGGAACTAAATAAACTTGCAAACTTTTAAAATAAACATTATGAAAAGCCGGTAATATATTCTCTCCTTAATTACTGCTTCTAATTCCAAGTTTAAAGTATCTTTGTTAAGGCCCATAAATGTAGAGATGGGAGACCATACTAGATTGTTGAGCTTCAAATACCTAACCAAGTCTTGCAAAATTCTACTTGACTGGGTAAATTTGTTGTTGACAGGCAAGTACTGTATGTATTTCAGTTTTCCTATACTCACTGTAAAGTGGGAGTGAACAGTTTGTATCGGGATGGCAAACTGTCATGGAAATTTTTTGAGGCTGACATTTTACTACCTCTTCTCACACATTAGCTATTCTGAAATTGTGGGATAGTGAATTAACGTGATGATCACCAACATTTATATATTTGTTGCAATTTGCAACTCTCAAATTACACTACTATTTCCCATTAAATCTGAGTAACTACAGTTAAAGCTACCTTCTTGCACACAAAAATATATGGATAACGGTTTGTAAGATCACTAACAAGTATGGGCCTTGCTTGCACACACTACTTCAGGCTCCAGTTCTAATCACTAGTCTTTCACAAGCAAAATCAGGATCTCTCAAAAAAGTGATAGAAGTTAAACCACTTAAGATACTGTAACTCCTAGTGTTATAAACAAGCAGCTTATTTCTAACAACCAGTCTATTTTCATAATTTCTAAGACTAAGTATAAAGCATTTTACTGTATATACAGTTCATCAAAAAACCCTTAGGCATTCAAACATGTTCAACATTTGCTGATACCAGATGGATTGGGACAAAAAAATTAATAAAAAAAGATCAACATTAGCACTATTTTTGAAACTTGCTTTTAAACTTTTCCTGAAGGGGAAAAAAAAAATCACTACATGCATTTCCCCATCTATTTACGAGGCACTACGTTACTTCAAGATAAATTTAACTGTTCTATTCTTCTAGTGGTTAAAGAGTTGCTCATAAAAAGCATGCATAGGTTTAGGTGAAGTATTTGATAAACCATACAGAAGAGAGAGTAACTATGTGACTCTAAAGCACTAAAGCTACCTCAACTTCATTTTCAAGAGATGTAGCTTTCATTTCTAACCCAACAAGGAACTATCTAAGCAGCAGGACAATGGCATAAACCGTTTATTCTGACCAAATAAGCCCTGTTCAAACATGATCTTAATAGCTGACAACCCCCAAATCAAAAAAGCAGGCGGTTTCATTTTTGGCATTCTGTATATACACACACAACACATTGTCAATTATACCTTTTTCAGAATTCTTATTTAAGATTTCTGGGAAACCATTTAGTAAAGAGCTATACTACCTTCCTTATTCTGACAAGCTACTCTTCAGAATCTCATTTTGTAAGTGTACATGCCTCAACGGAAAAAGTTATATTTAATATTATTTTTAAAAGAAAGTCAGTGGCTAACAAATTAGTACTTAGTATTATTTGTACAGGCAAACATTCAAGGTACCAGAGATCATCTGGACCTCAAAACAGCAAGTCCGGTAAAGCATACATTAAAAGTGTAAGTTATTCTCTACCCTAAAGCATTTTTGTAGAATCATGCCAATGGTAATGACGACTTCTCTATTTCAGATTCATAATGATCTATGGGGCAGCCTCTACTTATCCTCCTAGCGTTAGTTTCTACTACTACCTTGTGAAGTATGGAAATCCCAACTTTGTGACTGAGAATCTAAGAAGTGGGGCATGAGACCACAGGGATGGAAACAGTTATTTTCTTATTTTTTCAGCTAGTTCTGTAGAGATTTGTTACGAATACTTCATACTAACTTAGATTAAACTAGGTACTCTTCATCCAATTAACCTTCTCATTATTGTAGGTTTTGAAAAGGGCCAGCAATACTCATTAGGAACTGTACCATTAACATTGCATTCAAAAAAAGAAAACATTGGAAACCAGATTCTCGCTCTCCTACTCTGCTGATATGCTCTGGTATTAGCCAATGTGTGGTAGTACAAAAAGAGTCTTGTGGTGATGTAGAAGGCAATGAAGACATCTATAGAGTAATGTTCATGTGCAGCCAAAATGAAGAAGATTCCAAAGAGATTCAGGACCCAGGATAAAGTATGTAAGAAGTTCCAGCTTCTTGGTGTATCTAGCAAAGGACAAAGTATCAAGTTAAAAGATTCACCTAGAATGTTTCACAAACCAAAGTTCTTAGCAAATTTACTACACCCACTCCCATCAGACACCTGACATGATCTTACATTTACACAGCAATCCGAAGGACTGAACAAATTAGGGGCCTGATCCGGTACTCATATGCACAGCCCAATTAATTTACTTCAGAATACTTCATTAAGAATTATGACTATGAATCACTTCACCCATCACTGAAGTGCAACAAGCACAGTGGCGAAAGGGGGCACCTGTTTAACAGTACATAGAAATATTGCACAGTAGAGCCCTGTGCAGGACTATTCTTTACTCCCGCTCCGGTCATTATGGCAGCGGATCCTGCAGGATCCCAGTCCCGCTGCAGGGCTCCATTACATAGTAACATATGGCATGACTACAAACTGAACACCTTCTCCAGTGGCAGCTATACAGATATAGGTAGGTCTCGCATACTTTTCTTTAAGAGAAAGAAGTTTCCAGGTGCGCATGTATAACTGATTTTGAAGTAATTCAACTACAATTCCTAGTCAAGCTAGCTCTCTTAATTTGCTGTTTAATGCATTAAAAAAAAGTCACATTTTGAATTACTAACGATACTTTATAGAGTGACGGATAATTAATATCAGCATCAAGTACTGTGTGAAGACCAGTCAAAAGGCTTGTATCTTTGTAAAGTTTTATTTTCTAAGTACTAGACTCATGTTAACACTATAAGAAGCTTATTGTATGCAGGAAAGAGGGATGAAACACAAAAAGAGTGGGGATCAGATAAGGATAACGCAATGTGAAGGCGACTTCTAAAATAAAATTGAGAACTGAGAAAAGTAATAGAGAAAGGGAAAATATTAGCACGGGTACGGACAGTTGAAGAATGGAAGACCACTGCTGTACAAGAAAGCAACTTGAACAGCAAGATCACATCTCTATTTAGTTCATTTAAGAGAGTCTTAAATTAAGAAGATTTTAAAAACATGGCAGTGACACTGTAGTTGAAACTGATATGGAACTTCCATTTTCCACCCCCAATCTTCACTTGTTAAAATCTTTTTAGAAAGTTGCCTTTGGGGCTGGGGTTACCAAAACCCCACCCAAATGCTTTTGAGCCTGAAGGTGCTACGGAAATCCATTTCATAAGCTCCCATATGGAATGTATGTCCTCGAACTGCTCAGGCTCCCCCCGTAAGCACTTTTACAAGGAGGGCAGGAAGCCTGGTAAGAAGTCTGTTTGGGGGCTTGAAAAGTAGCTAGGTGCATTCTGAAAACCACTTACCCTTCACTTTCCAGTTATAGTCTAAGCAAATCTTATCAAGCACATTCCATTCTAATCTTTTAGGACACCTAGATTCTACAGTGATTGGCACATTAGAAATAGCTAAGATTGGTCAAAATACTCAGGGACTTAGTTCTTTTTAAGTAACTTCCATCTCCAGCTCAACACTAATCATGAAAGCTTTCAGTCATAAAAGGACAAGCTTTCAGTCAAAAAAGAGGAGATTTTGAGAACGGAAGAAATAAAAATAGGGAAGGAGTATGCCTCTTAATTACAGTCACTGTCATGTCTCCATAATACTCGTACGTGTTTGGACACTGGCATTGTGTACTTACATTCAGTGACAAAGAAGTTCAGCATAGTCAGGACAACAGTATGGCCACTGAACATGTAGTCTCCACATGTATGTACTCCAGTGAGTGTCATTCCAAAACCACTCCATATTGCAAATGCTCGCTGAAGTTTTGCCCACACGTTGCCATACAACTAAAATTAAAACAGCAACATTAATATTTAAAAGCCATTGCTAAGAATACTTTTTACTATAGTCCAAACATGTCTAATAGAAATTCAGTTGCTGCCTAGCACTATGTATATTTAATTCACATTCCCTGTTTCCATTTTTAACTTTTTACTGCAAATACAGATTATCAGAACAGCCCATGGATTCTATTTTGGCATAACTAGGATCTAGAACTATAATTACAGAGGTACACAAAGTACCTCTGATAAGTGCTCTCTCTAAATTCTGTGGTTTATTTAATCCATAGCTATAAATGATTCACATAATGGAGCTTCCACACATTCTCTTGAGGATTTATTCCACAGCCTAGTGAGTCAGTCAAAAAGATTTTCCTGCTATTCAGCCTAAACATTTTTCATAATTTCATCCCTTTATTTTTAGTTATAGTCTTACGCCCTACACAAGCCTTCTCTCTCCTTAGTGTTTCCATCCTTCAAATACTTGGCAGCTGTGTGTCATTTTAGCAGGCTAGATGAGGTATAAATATTTAATTTTCAGTCATTCCTCATAAATCATCCCCTTCAGTCACTCAAATGTGTTCCTCTGATGAATCCTCTCATTTGCATAGAGTACTACCCTGAAAGCCCCAAAATGAATGCAATATTTTAAGTGCTTTCTATCAAAAACCCTATAGAAGTGACTACCAAATTAATGATCCTTGATTTGCACATGAGGGTCAGTATTTAACAAGCAGAAGTTTGCAGCTAACTACATATATGCTTACAATATGACTATCCTTATCACAATAATTTTCATCTGAGAAAGTTAAACCAAAATCAGAAAAAACAAACATTTAAGAATATTCCTTTACCTTTCCGGAACACTGCAGATGCTGGCCTGGCACAGAGAGTGAGGTAACAAACATTGTAAAGCAACGCAACAAGAACACTGTCCCCATTAAGCTACACAATCTGCGTAAGAGTATAGACCTGGGAAAATAAAAAGGGACGCAAGAGTCGTACAAGAATTCAAATACTTTTGCACATTTGGTTATGAAAATTAAAAGAATTATGAGAGATTTACAGCATTCTTCTCTAACTTATCCCCATGACATGATTTTTAATGGGACAGGGATTTCTTGAACTACAAAAATTTGGCCTAACATGGTATTAAGTTTTATTTCTATTTTTAATCTTTCTTTCAAATAGTAATGTTGTTTTATGTACTGGCATCTTACTGAAATACTGACATTTTTGAATGAAATTGTGTGTCATGGTGAAAGTGACTGACAAAGATATTCAGATCACTGCATACAAGGGTTCAGAAGTCAACATGTCTCTGAATACAGTATTTACACCCACAATTTGTGACAAAATTGTGTAATAGAGTGACAAAAGCCAAGTCTCAGGAATGCCAGCCCTCATTTCACAAGCATATAAAAAATGTGATTCTTCAACCATGTCTGCTATGCTCTTGGGGTTTTCCCCTCAGACTGAGGTGACACTCTATCTCCTATTCAGCAAAGGGACAATATGGATGCTGTATACAAGAGCGCTTAGAACAACAAATTCTTCTCCTTTGGAACTACAATCTTAAATGAGGTCCTACACACAAGTTGTCCAGTGAACTCTTTAGTGTTGAGATGAAATGTTTCAAAGCACTAACACAAAATGCAGCAATACTAAAATTAATTAGACCCTCCCAAATTTACGATCATTTAATATTGATCTTAAGACAGGCAAGTCAATGATTCCTTTGTCCTGCTCATGATACAAAAAGGAGCAAAGGTGGTTTTTGTCCACCTTGTCTCTTGGGCACTAGTTAATGTTATGCTTCTCTAGAAGAGAAAAAAAAAAAGTCAACTCAAATTGTCACTTCTGACCCAACTACAAAGATATTGTTTATTCTAAGTGTAAGGTATGTAAAACTATTTTTCTTGGTTCTCTCATTAGAACTAAGTTGCTATTAGCTAGTCATTCAGAGAAGAAGTTTACAAGCTTCTGGAGAAAGCCCTGCAAGAGGACACACTGGAATCCCTGGACTAAAGAGAACAGAACAGTTGGAAGAAATGTTGTGGAGCTAGTCATGTCTGACACATGTCACTCATCTCCCAGTCTGGGGACATATACACCCAGTTCCTATAAACAGGCTGGTTATTTAGAAATGGTGGACATTCAGACGGTGGGGCAGAGAGAGATATACAAGATTGGTTTTCATGGGTTCCCAATTCAACCAACATTGCAAAATAAAGTGGCAACAACCACCCCAATGGAAGTAAAGTAGCACAAAATAGTGGTATCCTCCAGGCACAAATAAAGGAAACAAAGGAATTCTTTATGGGAAGTGGAAGGAAGAATTGTACCATGGCCTCATCGTGCCATCTTAATGATGGTAAATAACAATTGTGTTTAAAGGTAAGTCTTGGCTATAGTTATTATGATGGATTTCTGTCACATTCAATCTTTATTAGGTTGCCAACAGATGTTTCTGAATTAAGAGTTCTTTTAATTGAAAGTACTATACCTGTGTCTGTGAAGGAGGAGAACCAGGAGCCAAATGTAGCAGAGAATCACACCACACACTTCAGTCATGGCAAAGGCCCAAGGTATCCTAGGAACACTAAAGCAGAAGGAAAAAGTTAACCTACATAATAGAGCTAACTTTTATGAATATGCGTGTTTTAAATTAGGCACCTGAATTAATGGCCTAATTTTCAAAAGGTGTTGAGCACCTGCAGCTCCCACTGAGGTATATGGAAGCTGCAGGTGCTCTGCACTTTTTGAAAATGAAGCCATGTATTTAGGTGACAAAATAAAGATTTAGATGCCTACCAGTGTACAAGTACCTTCACAGGGAGAAAATACCAGGTACTAAAGAGCTCTTTAATCTAGCAGAGAAAGGTGTAACAAGAACTGATCACCGGAAATTAAAGGCAGAAATTCAAATTAGAAATTCAGCCCAAATGTATAATAGTGAGTGAGGGTGATTAACCACTGAAAGAAAATACCAATGCAAGTGGTAAATTCTCCATTTTTTTAAATCTTCAAATCAAGATTGGATACCTTTCTGGAAGATATGCTTTAGTCAAACAAGTTATTGGGCTCAATGCAGGCATAATTGGGTAAAGTTCTATAGCATATAGGAGGTCTGCTTAGATAATCTAATGGTTCCTTCCGCTCTTAAATATATGAATCTACAGGCACCCAAGTTTGAAAGTTTTGGCCACAGTTTCTTTGGTACTACTATCTTGTATTGCATTCCTCTGAAACTGGTAAAAACTAACACTGAAGATTTCCACAGCACAAAACTTTATTTTGACAGACTTAGTAATGCCTTAAGCTCTAGTTCATTTATTTACTCCCCTCGCAACCCATTTTAAAAATGTTTTAGAGGACATTTAAAATGAAACTGATCAAAGGCCAAAACCTATTGTAAAACTCAATGTTCTACATGGATTTCCTACCAGAATTTCTTTACTGATCTTAAGGTTTTAGTAGTTTCTTTATAATGAATTTCCAAAACAATATCACTCATCTTGACACATTAACTTACATCATGTATCACATATATTGTAACTGCAATAAAAAACTAGTCAGCACAAAGTTCTTAAAACACTACCATTTCAATTTAGTGTTTAAAGCATAATAAATCTCTTCAATGCAGGAGGACAGGACCATGAAACTCATTCTGTGATAAAGGCTAAATTAAATTTGTAATTAGGGTTCATATGCCAGAACTGTAAGATTAGGTCTTAATACACTAACCATGAGGAAAAATACCCATGCTACCTTTCTCTCAAAACAATGTCCTCTGTAATTTATAAAAGAGGACCTTGTACTGCTTATTGTGCACTCTACTATATTTAAGCACACTGTCAGCTTTTTATTTAATACAAGGTCTCCACAGCTTTCTTTACAACTCCTTTTCCTTCCTCACTTCATGCCACTCATTTTCTTTTAAAAAAAAAAGAAAAAAAAAAAGTGCTAATACTGTAGGGCATTTTTATCTGCAGTATCATCAGTGTATTCCTGCTTTCACCCTGACAGACTTTTTGGTATTTCCCCACACTGTTTTCTCCCTCATCCTCCCCTTCCCCATAATATCCACCCAATCTCCTATTTCTCCTGTTATATCTGCTTGATCTCTCCTCCAACCCCCATATACTCAACCCATCAGTACCATTTGTGTTCCTCACTCCTTGCAACCCCATTCTTTTTTAAAGAGAGGATCAACAGTGCCTGGGGCAATAATTCCCCAGCTTCCTCCTCTCCCAAGAAAGGATGCAGCAGCTTCACAGAGAGGATCATTCACTTGGACCGCAAATATAAATACACCCTGGGTATGGGTGACTAGGTTTTTAAGCCCTGACTTGAGTAACAAAAGATCTTCATTGAGGGTAATAGGAGTTTTGCTCAAAGATAGTAGGTTAAATATAGCTCTGATTAATTTAACAGTTTAGTTGAAGTTCATTATTTTCAAAGCATTCAACATTTATTAGTCGGGGGGGGGGGGAGCATGGTGTGTGGCGCATAGTTAGAACCGCTGCTCTTTCTGCTCTTCAATTTACCTCTTCCTAGTGTTAGGAAGTTCACATTTATAGCACTAATAGAATATATTTGATATAGTTTTCTGAGACTTAAAATTTAGATATATACTAGGATTTTCAGAGAAGCTTAAGTGAGTTAGGTGTCCAATTCCCACTGAATTTCAATAGGAATTAGGCAGCTAAATCCTTAAACTCCTTTGAAAATCCCAGTCAAGATGTATGCAGCGGGAGAGAAGTACTAGAAAAAGTTCATTTCTGTCTTCATGCATTCTTACACAAGTCCTCACTCAGATGGCACAGTCTTGAGTACGATGGTTATATACCTAGAGGAGATAGGAGGGACACACCTATTACATGCAAAAACTTAATCCCTTGGAAAGGGTAGAGAAGCCTAAAATGCCTAGAAATCTCAAAGCTATTCCAGAGTCCTTGCATGATCAAACTTTTTGGTATAAGTTTTAATTTAACATTTACTAAATCATTACTTTGCTCTTATAATACATTGCATATTTACATTAATGAAACATCACCCTCCCGCTCCCCCCCACAACAAGGTAGGTAAACTGAAGCTTAGAAGTTAAGCAACTTTTCCAAAGTCACAATCAGTGAGCAGAGCATGAAATAAAACCAAAGAATACTACCAGTCCCCTGCTTCAGTAGAAAATATGCTTTAGTTAGCTCTTAAAATGTGATATTTTCTTATCATTTTACAAGCACTTAAAACGTACTTAAGGCCATATAATATAAAAGGATCACAGTCCTTTGCTGTAGTATTGTGCTGGAAAATGGGGAGGGTAGAACAGTTTGCATAGTTGGTAAGCACCTACCACAATCCCATTTATGTCTCCACAGTAAAATATCCCGGGCGCTAAAAAGAGCCATGTAGATGTTCAGGCTCAGGCTCTGAAGGGCAGGGAAAGGGGTGGGTTTCAGAGACCGAGCCCAAACATCTACACAGCTATTCTTAGTACCGTAATGCGAGCCCACATCTGCAGACCCAGATTCTAAGATGCACTGCCACGTTGTTAGGGGTTTGTTTGGGGGGGGGGGGGGAAGGGGGAGGGGGGGGGGGGGCATGTAGAAATACCCCAAAAGTACCGATTGGAAAAAAAAAAAGAAAAAAAAAAAAAAAGTAGAAAGCTAACAGTAAGCTATTGCTAGCTGATGAGTAAAACCTCTCCAAGAGAGGCCACTCAAACTTATTCAGTTTCTGTCCTCTTAGTGCCTCATCTGTTGTATATATCAATGAATCTTGAGAAGCTACAAAGCATTTTTTTTTTACATTAGATTTCAACTACAGAATGATTGTGTATTAATCTCTTTAGCCTTGTTTGTCGAAGTTCCTTTCCCAGGAAGCTGGTACTGCCAGTAATTTGCACTTCGCAATATCATCAGAACAAAAATTGTTACAGATTTCAGCTGAAGCTGTTTCTCTGTCACATGTCCCCTTTGCTACACAAAAGGTAAAAAAGTAATTACTCAGACACTGGCTCTGTTGTAATCCTATGACAATGTTTTGGTTGTTTCTGCTAACATTCTCCACAGTAGCAACCCCCTCCCCCCCCCAACACTGTGATTACAGCGCTTCTGTCCTGGGAGCAGACTCTAGTATCCAGTCTTGTCATGACTGTCATTCTCCCTTCTTCCATCACTCCTTTGGTAATCACTTGCTGAGTTATGTCTAAATTAATGACAGGCTGTGCGGTCTTTATTCACATGATTAGTCCTATTGACTTTGATGAGACAAACTGTGAAGTAGAGACTACTTTAATGAATAAAGGCTGCAGGACTGAGCCCCTCCTGATACAGGTTATGTCTTATTTCTGTGCACTTTATAAGTCTGTAGTATAGTGTGAGAGAATTACTTGGAATGGAGCATTTATTCCACATTAAACTCACATGGTTGAGCAGAAACTAAGTAGCTCTAGCAGTTGCTCTCTCTGGATTTAAAGGAAACATTTACAGCATGGATGTCATTCCTCTATCACTAAGGCTGCGAGTTTGTCATGGAAGTCACGGATTCCGTGACTTTCCGTGACCTCTGTGACTTCTGCAGCAGCCAGTGCGCCTGGCTCAGGAGCAGCTCAGGGAGCCCTTGTGCCAGGGGCACCGGCCACTGCTGGGGCAGTCTCGGGCCACCATGCCCCTACCCCCCGCAGCAGAATTTGGGTGTGGGAGGGGGTTGGGCCACTGGACAGGGTGAGGCAGGCTCTGGGCGGTGCTTACCTGGGAGGGGCTCCCCGGAAGCAGCGACACCCCCCTCACTCAGCTGCTAGGCGGAGGCTTGGCGAGGCAGCTCTGTGGGCTGCCTCCGCCCAGAGCGCTGGCTTTGCAGCTCCCATTGGCCAGGAATCTCGGCCAATGGGCGCTGCGGGGGCAGTACCTACAGGCAGAGGCAGCGTGCAGAGCTGAGCAAGGGGGGGGGGTGTCGCCGCTTCCAGGGAGGACCCCCAGGTAAGTGCTGCCCAAAGCCTGCCTCACCCTGTCACAGTGCCCCAACCCCCTCTCCCCCCAAGCACCACCACACCTGGGCCGTGCGCTGCGGCCCCCTCCCCCAAGCAGCCAGGCCACCCTCCGCCAGCACCTGCAGGCCCCCAGGCAATGCTCCCCCCTCCCAATTTTATTCACTGGTATTTTTAGTAAAATGCACAGGTCATGGGTTGTGAATTTGTGTGTACTGCCCGTGACTTGTCTGTAACTTTTACTAAAAATAACCTATGACTAAAACGTAGCCTTACCTATAATTAATGGCTCTCTCACTAGCACTCAGTCCACCAAGTATTACAGATAATCAAGTATAACAAACCCCTCTATGCATCTACTCCAGACGTTCAGCCATCATGGGGATGTTGGGGCTAGTAGGAGTGTTGAGAGAAATAAAACTAATAAATAAGCCTTGTCTAAAAACTTCCTATACTATTCAAAACAAATGGGACTTTATGGTAGTACTCATGTTTAGGAAATGTGTGGGCTGTTTATCAACAGCCACTTACCAAATGCAGAATCAGAATATGCAGACACATCCAGGCATAGAGCAATTATATCTCTTGGCTAAAGGTGGAAAATGTATGACAGCTGATTGCTACAGTATGTTAATGGAACTCCAGTTAGTGATTTCTACATCAGCAGACCTGACATTCCTCATTACATTTGGCTGAGCAGTCAGCCACAAACAAAATAATTTCCAATGTAAACAATCTCTTTGAAACTTCCCTCGGCTCCTTTCAAATTCCAAGCCTAATTGTATTATTATACTTCATTATTCTGAAGTACCCCAGTCTCTACCTAGTGATTTTGTTTAAACTGGTATAGGAAGTTGGAGAAATAAATTGTATATTAGCAACACAGTTTAAGCACTTTAGCTATCACAACTCTCTATTTGGTCTTTACTGATAGCAGATGAAGAGACACAAGTTGCAAATGTGGAGGAGTCTAAGTCTTTAGTCTGCAGTTTTAACTACGAACTTTATCCAGTTCAAAGGATGACTGAGAATAAAAGATTATTATTTGGTTACAATAAAGCTTTTTCCACTACAGTTGCTTGGTTTTGCAGGAAGTAGTTCCGTTTCTTCATACCCAGGAAGAAAAAAAGTGAGCTCTTAGTATCAAATACAAATAAACTGAACGTGGTATTAGCACTTAGATTGCTTTATTTCTCCAGCATGCCAGTTCATCACTTGTCAAGGACTGTCACATCATTTTTCAGCATGCTATACACATTGCATAGCTACTTCAAAGATTATCAAAAGTGACAGAAGATTGAATGGAAGAAAATGTTTTAAAAGGCAAAGTTTGCCGTTTACTTTAGTGCACCAAAGTGGTTGTAATCTTGTTCAAGTGCTGCATGCCTCAAAGAACGAGATTCAAACAGCAAATTCTGCAATTCTGAAAAATGAGTTGCACATATACTGAATGATATCAACTTGTTATCTGTGCTCCTAGAACACTGGTAATGTTTGGCCCAAACTCTTTAAAGAGATTTTTAAAAAAGGCCTGTCAGTCCTTCCCACAATCCATATCACTGTGTTCCGGTAACACCCACAATGTGCTGATACTGTTCAAACACAAAGGAATATACAATTCCTACCTCAAAGCACTTACAGTCTAAAATACAATCTCTTCTACTACCCAGTTCAGTGCCTTGCTTCTTCTATGAACTCTTGCTCTGCTCCCAACTCTGCAACACGAATTTGTCATCAAATGCAATTTATTTACAGTCCTGTTTGGTGAAGCACCAGCACAAACTAAATCAAACTTTACAGCTAGTACATGGAATGGAAGAAAGGGCAGCACAGCAGGAAAAAGCAACACAATAAGTCACCTGAAAGTGAAGCATCCAAAAGGGAATAGATTTTTAAAACATGACTGAAGCAGTACTCAGGTGGAAGGAGAACTTATACCTCAGGTTAATGGAAGCGCTATCTGCTATATGATAAATTACAACAACTAGTGTCACTTATGAGATTTCAATGAACATGTGAGAAGGGAGTTATGATTCTTTAAAATCAATTTACTTGGAGTGTGGGAGGAAGGGACAGTCAAGTCAGGTAGTGTACACACCTTTTAAGTAACCATTTAGCTAAGGAAGTAGAACTAATCACAGCAGTTTTCCTTTAAAATCCAATTGTATAGTAGTAACAGCAGCACTTTAAGTCAACTGCTCAATTTCTTTCTTCACAAAAGCCTTTTAAAATTATATTTCTTTAAACTCTTGAGAATTGGAGTACATTACAATCTAGACCGTGGGCGAATACATTCAGAAATGTGATATCCCAATGCCAGGTGTTAGATATTGAAAGATTATTATGAAATATATTGAAATTCAAAATATCATCTATAAAGGTGCAAGAATTTTGTGATTTAACACCATCATTCTGTTTCTGAACAAGTACTTACCTGTCTAGAAATATGTCTGGTAGCGGTGGATATGTCTGCATGTCAGGTACGCGCTCATGTACTATAACCATGACAAATGATGTAAAGCCAAACACTATGAAAACATATATACAACTTAAGACTGTTTTCCAGTACTCAGGGTCCAGTCTTCGCATAGGATGTTTGTTTTTCCCATTTGTGTATTGATACTGATCAGCATTCAGGTCAGTAACTGGTCCACAGTCCCGTGGTACTTCACCATTACAAAACCAATCCGTATCTTGAAGGGAGCCAACGGTAGGAGACATTGTGCCAATGGGACTATCGCTGTTGTAACCCAACTCTTCTAAAACCTCAATATGCTGTTTCTGCAATTTACGTATCGACAACATTAGTCTTTTGATATCCCCCAGGACTTTGATTTCCAAAGGAGGAGATCGCAAATCATATTCAGTCAGTGTCAATAATGTAATTCCATCCAGTCTGTGTCTATTGCACAAAACGTCCACGTACTCGCAGAAGCCTTCTTCCTTTAGCCATTTGGCTACGTTCTTAGTAGTCCAACGTCGGATGCAAAGCTGCTTGTTGCCTGCCATTGTCTTACTCTCTACCTGCCAATAAAATACATTAATTATATTCTGCAGAGAGATAAGGCTCAAATATTCAAAAAATATTCCCAAAGAATTAATATACACACATTGAGCACACTGTGTGCTCATAATTACTTGAATAAGAAAAGATGCTATTAAAATTATTTCCCCTCAGTATTAGGATGTAGATCCACTATTAAATGAATAGTAAAGGTCTAACACTTATTTAGAATTACTTTATAATATTCACTGATCCAATTTACTATTTTGGATTTTTTAGATTCATTTCCTGAATCCTTGAGGTATTTTGTACAATTCTAGCTATTCAGAAAAGTTAACTAAAAATCACAAACAGAATAGACTATACTGACTACTGTTAACCAGAACATAATTATTCTTTAATCACATTCCTTTATCCATTCTGTTTTCTAAAGCATAATTTAGTTCTTAGACAAGGGTATCAGTATGTTTGGTTTGTTCTTCAATGACAAAAACTTTTCTGTTTAGATACAGATTTCATCACCACACTCTTCTGAAGTGTGCAATTTGTAAGCCAGGTAAAAATATAGGCAGACGCCATGCAAACTTCCCTATGCAACTTTACCATTGACTCTTCAGTCCTGACCTATACTACACTGCTATTTAGGACCTAATCTCTCTCCTTAAGACAGTGCTGTGTCTAGTCATGTTCTGCTTGTGATGTATAGAAATAGAAAATAGGATGAGATCAGCTGGTTTTAATTTATGCCCTTTTTAGAGTTGAACATAGATATCCTAAAATATATACTACTGTTAACCCACTGCACTATCTAAGCTACTTTTCTTTTTTATTGTCTGCTACCTTACTCCCTATAACTCAGAGTTCCCCCAATGCCTGACATCACTGATTGAGACCCACTCCAGCTCAGTTTCTCCACAGAGATTCCAGATCACTCCTATTCCACAATATTGTTCTTGATATTTACTCCTCTCCCTTAAACCTGATTGAAATAGCAGTCTCATTTCAACATTTTATGGATCAGGAATGGGTATTTTTCCCTGTTGGCAACACAACATCCTGTTCAGAAAACTATTTTCTGTCCAGCTATGAATTGTCATTTCCAAGAAGAAACACACAATCCTTGGAGCCTCCTGTTGCAACATAAGGAGAGCTTCTGCATCAACAGATTTCACTGTTTCATGACAAGATATGTACTGTGATTATATACTATATAGGGCATAAGAGCAACAAGGAGAAGGCTAAATACCTATAATGCCTAAGATACCTCATGCTAATATTCTGCATGTTCAGAGTGTAAGCATATTTTAATTTATCCATTTCAACTACAGTAACATCAAAGTGACAGATACTTCAAAATGTTTTACATTGCTGCCACAATCATTTAACCTGTATTTTACTCTGAAACAAGCATTACATCTAGCTCCAAAAGAATCCAAATCTTCTTTTAAAAAATGATGCAGTACTAGTGTCAATGATATTACATAAAAGAAAATAAGCTTTATGCTGTTGGGAAAATTTCCAATATTCCCAGACATCTTTTTGGACTGTGGAATATTACTCCAAGGAAGAGGTAGATGTCCCAATACTTCAGCCATGTAGAACTAATTTGTCAACCACCACAAAAGTTTTCTGTAACGAATAATTCTGTATTGGCTGACTAGGTGAGCAACTGTTATATTAATAAAAGTACAGATGATGGGATAACATAGTAAAAGCCCTCCCAGAAGTTGAAATATTTATTTTTGAAGGCCAGTATAGTAAATCACATAACTAATATAAAAAGTTACGGAAAAGAAATTCAGAGAGATGCTCCCAGAAAAAGCTAACAAATTTAAAAAAAAAAAAAAGCTTACCAAAGACTTAAGAACTCTCAGAATTAGTACCATGCCTTTTTCATCTCATAACACACTTATGTGTACACTTTGCATTTGAGGGGTTTGTATATTACATAGTCCAATGCTGAACAAAACAGAAATAACAGGTGCCATTAACGAGTAAGCAAGATCTATAAAAGTGGGGAAATTAATTTGAATAACTCAATCATGGAGAAACCCAAGAGATATATATTAAGCTATATAAATACATATATTAATACAACCATATGATCAGAAGGACTATTCTTTGACCAGGTGTAGCATCTGAAATTACTCATGTGTTAGGTTGCAAGTTGACAGTATCCCTAGCGCAAAGGTTTAATATCACAAATAAAACGCTGTATATAGAGCTAATACCTACACAAACCTTATTAAAAATATATTGATTCAAACGATGGCCAAGGCATCCATAATGCATTGCTGGGAGTGTTTTTGCCATGCAATTTGACTCCCTATATACAGGGGTAGAACAATGGGATTCATGCACTGTATACCTTTTATACACCATTTTGAAGACTGATATCACCGAATAATGAGGCTGATCTGCATATTGATTAATTCAAACAGGTGAGCTATGATTCTGCTTTCCTTTATCAGTGGTAGATGTGTTAGTTTATCTGATGTTCCTAAACCTACAATTTTTTACAGTAAGAGCTAACTTTACACAGCCTAATGTACATATAACTTTTTCAAATTTAAACTTATTTGAGTAAAGTTATATATAAAGGTCATTGTAAAAAGGAATCATTCCAGTTGCTGACAGCTCCCTTACTGCTTTTGTTCAATATAAAGAAGTTGTAATATTTTCTATTCAGAATAACCTTACTTTTTCTATTCAATACACAACTACTAGCAGCAGGCTGCATTATGCGGATCACTAATTCCAAATGAACTATTACAGGATTTTTTGTTTTGTACCAAAGCATCTTGCGTTAACACCTACAAATTGTCTTTCTATCAGTCACTAACATGTGCTTCTGATTTTTCCTGCTCAGAAATAGAGGCAATACGGGGGGGGGGGGGGGGAGAGAGAGAAAAGACTGAAGTAGCTGCTTCCGATACCTCTTGTAACGGATACTGTACACTGCCAAAGGCTTTGAGAAACAGTAAACTTAGACTCACCAAGAATTCACTCAAAAATCCACTGATTTTCCTTATCAC
This sequence comes from Terrapene triunguis, assembly GCF_002925995.2. Taxonomy (NCBI): domain Eukaryota; kingdom Metazoa; phylum Chordata; order Testudines; family Emydidae; genus Terrapene; species Terrapene triunguis. The sequence goes on from NW_020664499.1 coordinate 6,461,503, forward strand.
AAAGCAATTCCTCAGGATGAACTCAGAAAATGTTGCGGAATCCCAGAGAACTCAGTTAACATTTTTTATCAAGAATTATAACACTAGACAGACCTCTCCCTCTGACATTGCAGGGCAAATATCACCCCTCAAACTCCATGTAATAAGAGTGATTTAATAATGCTGAGCAAGCACATACCAATACATCAAAGGTCAGTACTAGCAGGGTTGTACTTCGGAAAGGTCTACATCTAAAGTACGATGCAACTGATAGTTGCTGCTTACTAATTTCAAATGCATAGGAGAGGAGGGAAAACGGAGGTAGGGCATAGGTAGATTTAAAAAACTATAAGAGAAACAAACTCTTATGTGATGGTGTGGAATAATGCCCCCCCCCCCCCCAGCTTTTACCAGTTTCAATAGTTGCAAGTTAATTTTGGTTCAGTTATCTTTCCCAGTCTGTTTGAACTAAAAAGGCTCCTTCCCCCCTTTTTATGTATTATTCATATAAAGCCATTTTAACATGCACAATAAAAATGATTCTGCTAATGTAATATAAGCTACTGTGTATTAAATCAATTAAGTACTATGTGTAGTTAATGAATTCAACTAGTTCAATTCAATAAGTAATTCACTGAAAGTTAATAAGCCGATTGCATGTTAAAAAGCAATCTCTTCCAATCTATGAATAAAAATTAGGTGCAAGAGAATGAGCTCTACTAGTTCTAAAGTCTTGAAGGAATGGCAACCAGAAAAAAAAAATCTATTCAATTCATTAACTACACATAGTACTTCATCTGTATAACACAAGTTGATTTTAAATGCAAATCATGTTTTGATAAACTCTCTTATATGCCTAGCATAGGCATAGGGCACTTTTAGTTTAAAACTTTTATATAAGTTATTTCTGTAGAGTTTTAATTTAATTCCAAATTCCAAACACAGATTGACACAAATGAGGAGTAAAAAACCACAAGTAAATAAGAAACGCATCATACACCATTTTCTAACAAAATGTAAAAAAAATAATCTGAATAAATTTATGTTAAGCAACTATATTGCTTAAATAAATGTGTTGAGATGTAGCCTATCCTCCTAGTTAGCAAAAAGTACCACCAAATTTAGTGTAAAGGCTTTTTTAGAGTTGCAAATCAACATATTTTAATGGCTACCAAGCAATGAGACTAAAAAAATACAAATGCAAGACAAGATTAATATCAATGATTTAAATCAAGGTTTTCCACTAGGTGATTTAAATCATTATTAAAATTTATTTAAATCTATCCTGTGAAGCTCAAACTCTACTTTAACCCACTCCCATTAATTTCCATAGTTTTATTCCTCTCAAAATATCAGGTTCTTCATATCCTGATCCATCTGAGTGTTAAATTAACAAGTAACATTTTAAAGTTATTGCAAATATGGAATGATTGTACTTGTATACATAAGTATTGTGTAAAAATTAATCCAGGAAAAGCTCCTTGCCCTCTATTTGATGGACATAGTACTAAAATGCAGTTAAGTAAGGCAGACTTTCAACTTACGTCTACAGGAACAGTTGGAAGCAAACTTCTGAAACTGAAAATGTTAGGATTTTCTGTATTACCCATCACCATGTTATTTGTGTGCTCCCCAAGAAAATAAGGTCCGCATGATGTAATTCCTGAAGGAATCAATGAGTCTTTTACTCTTCTCCCTTCACCGGTAGGAAACAGCTCTGATTAGGAATATACATGGGCATGTTGGTTTTCCTTCTCTCAGTCTCCCTTCTTTCCCCCACTATAGTGGATAGTACTTTTCTAATTAATGGGGAATCCTTCAAGGGAACTCCTTAACAGATTGGCTAGACTATAGGAGGCATCTAAAGAAATTTCTATTGTTTAACTGCACAGAATATGGATCTCCTTGGCAACTTTTATTCTGATCCTTCTAACTCTGAAGAGTGAAACAGATTTCAATATAAAATTTACTTTGATAAGTAAGAGTGAAAATTGGCATATAAAAGTGACAAATTGGAAAGGCTGAAGTCATCTAGATAACTAGACTTGTACGTTGTAGGAAATGGTACAGAAAGAGCTATTTACTTTCCTTCAACATTGCCTGTTTTATCTCTGAAGCCAAATATCTAAGTCCACTATGAGTAATACCTGGCAAGCAAAGAACTTAAATGTCAACGGGTGGAATATGTTTTCCCCTGACATCAGCAACGTCTGCAACTAGCTTCTTAGTTGCTTATGGGCTACAGAGGCCTTCCATTGAGTCAGATTATCAACAGTCATTCTCTCCTTTTGCATGCCACTTCCCCCTTTCCTCCCAATTATTCAATTAAGGACATGTACAACTGTTGAACTGTGACTAAAGCTTAAGGTCTATGTGCAAAAAAAAAAAACAAAAAAAAAACAAAAAAAAACAACAACAACAGAACAAAAAATGAATCTATTGAGTGTTACCATTCTGTGAAAATACACAGTTCTCTTTCACTCCAATACTTTGACCCCTCAAACCACAAATATCCATGGCTCACTTAAAAAGCAAAGTTTCTGTATGAAACAGACCATAACCAGCTTTGTTAAACAAATTGTTTTGCTAAATAAATGCATATTTAAATATACAAAATTACAGTATCTTATCATTGATTATCCAAAGTTAGTAAAATGACAGAAGCTCTGTGCTTTTCGAATTACCAGCAGTCAGCCATGTAAACAGACCTGTGCTCCTAACTTCCCAAATGTAAGCATTCATAGGACTTCATAACTCTCAAACTAAAGGTTCTGTGGAAAGATGAACAATAAAATCACTGGTGCCAGGTAACTAGCAGCATGGGTATTATAGGATCAAAAACTGTTGCTGACTGGAGCAACATGGGCATTACTGTTTTAAATGCTGCTTGCATCCATTTTTTTTCATCCCTCATTTCAAAAGTGAAACAACTATGTTTGGTTCCCCCCTTTGAACTTGGGTCTGAGTACACTGGTAGATAAACACCCTTAGACAACAACAGAAGTGATGGTGTCTAAGCCATGAACACACAATAGGGAACAATAGGAACGTGAACCTATCCTGACTGCAGTAGGAAGTCGACCTTCATACACCAGTTAGTAGTACCACGCTTGAAGCATGGAGAGCTAGTTACATAGTACTGCCTTTATTTTAGAAGGACTTTTTCCCCAAGGTGCTCTGCATCTAACTTGCAACAGAGGTTGCTATTACAAGCTTTTCTTTAAAACAGAATAGTACTGTGAAGTTCTCAAACTATATAAAGCAAATAAAGCTCTCATGATAATGCAGTATTTTGTCTTTGAAGAATGTTCATTAATGCATTGAGCTGACCCTGACTATCTTCAAAATGTCACCACATATAGTATATTGCAAAATCCAAACTTACTGTGCTTTCACAGTCAATAGCTGATTTTAAGTTTTTCAAGCAATGTGTGCCATTGTATGTATGAGCATGATCAAGAATATGGTGGTGGACACAAACTGGAAAGGGGGAGAAAAATGTTTATCTGAAGCACACACTCTTACACACAACAATATTGTAAGTTACACCCTTATTTTCTTAACAAAACCTTGCTTTTATACAGTTACTACAAAAATGCTGATCTGACAGCTAGTGGCATGGTCAGCAACACATCTTAGGTTATGCTAAGCAAGCAGTACTTTATGAAGAAAAGCTAAGCGATCTTGTATTTAATATAGAAGCCCAACCTGTGCCCTAGATTTTGAACTGGAAAGGAGAAATTGCCTTTCTTGCAGTCCTCTTCAAATAGTTGCAGTCATGAAAATAAATGAGTGCTCTCAATAGATTTTACTTCTTAAACTACATGATGTTTTATAGAAGATTTATACTGCTAATTCCAAAGTTCAATTATGTTTAAAGAGAGCCTCTTTAGTTTGTAATATCTGCACATAAAATGGAGAAAGTATTAAAAAATTACTCAAAGCTATGTAAGTTGGCTTCGCAACCAGCAGAAAGTGATTATGTTTTGCAGTGAGCTGAACAGCACACTAACTGCTACTTTATTCTTACACATTGTTAAATCACATGGGCTACCAGTGCTCATTTGAACATTGAAATGCTTGACCCACTAGCCTAGTAACCCAAAATGAAAACACTTTTCATTCACAGTTATAACTTGAGGCACAAGCAGTGACAAAGGATTTTGAAACCAACTTATTAAGTACCCTACTTCCCATACCACAGAGTGTAACTTACACGTTTGAATGTTATTGTACCATTCTATTAATATTTGTACAACACTTAGAAAACTGAAGCACTATGTAAGCGCCAAGTATTTATTTTCTTACTTCAAAAAATATTAGATAGCAAACAGAGAAAAAAAAGTTACAGAAAGGTAGCTAACGGCTGTTCTTTGAGATGTGTTGCACATGTCCATTCTACTGTAGGTGTTTGACTGCCTCATGCACAATTGTTGGAGATTTTCCCCTCAGCAGTACTGTTGGGGCAGCATGGGCACCCTCCGGTGAGTCACGCCACTGCACACAGGTATAAAGGGCCATACTGCCCCAAACCCCCTCAGTTCCTTCCTACTGGGAGAGGGAAGGAGGGCAGGCAATCTAATAGATTGGGGAGGTATAATTTCCCTTTACAAAAGCCATGCTGGCTCTTCCCCAACAAATCGTATTCATCTATGTGTCTGACAATGCTATTCTTTATTATAGTTTCAGCAAATTTGCCTGGTACTGAAGTTAGGCTTACCAGCCTGTAATTGCCAGAATCACCTCTGGAGACTTTTTAAAAAGTTGGTGTAATTTTAGCTATCCGCCAGTCATCTGGTATAGAAGAAGATTTAAATGATAGTTTAAATAACCCAGTTGTTAGTTCCGTAATTTCATATGTGAGTTCCTTCAGAACTCTTGGGTGAATACCATCTGGTCCTGGTGACTTACTGTTTAATTTATCAATTTGTTCCAAAACCTCCTCTATTGACACCCCAATCTGGGACAGTTCCTCAGATCTGTCACCTAAAAAGAATGGCTCAGGTGTGGGAATCTCCCTCACATCCTCTGCAGTAAAGACCGATGCAAAGAACTCATTTAGCTTCTTCACGATGGTCTTATCTTCCTTGTGTGCTCCTGTAGCACCTCAATTGTCCAATGACGCCAATGATTATTTATAGCAGGCTTCCTTCTTCTGATGTACTTAAAAATTAGTGTTAGTTTTTCAGTCTTCGTCTAGTTGCTCTTCATATTCTTTTTGACCTCCCTGACTTGCCAGAGCTTATGCTCCTTTCTATTTTCCTCAGCAGGATTTAACTTCCAATTTTTAAAAGGACTGGACACATGCAATCATTTGAAGAACTGATATGCTGATTTACTGATTTAATTTTGAAATATGTGCCAATTTTCACAATATTCAACAAAATACACTTATATCAAAGTGGCAGTTTGTGTTTACATCTTCCCTCTTCTATGGTGATCAAAATAAGAGAAACAGGAAGAAGGAATCAGCATCCCCTGTTAAATTTGTTAGCTACAGAAGAGAGTACCGAAAATGAGAGGTTGCTTTTGAGGTTATTTTTCAAATGTTTGTAATTTAAAATCTGATCTCTCTAGTTCAGTGAGCAGCTGTGAGCATTCTACATTTTAAGTATTTAACACACAGCAGAATACTTACAAGAAGTAGCAGTAAAAGCTATAATTCATATGTCTAGTACTCAGCTTGGTCACAGACAATGCTGCAAATGTATCGAAGATGAGAAGAAATTTAGAACAGAGTGAAGAGAGTCCCAAGCTAATAACACACGGTTGCAGTGCTCATTTGATGCACATCATAGCCAAAGACTTCAGTGTTCCAGGAATAAAGGCTAATGTTGAAATTGCAAAATACTTCAATAACAATCACTTTGCAGCAGCTGCTCTGAAAAAAGTGGGAGGAACCAAGCTAACTCTCCCACAAGATGTGCGCTGGAACTCAGTAGTGGATAGTTTTGAGCACTATATCAAGAACTGGCCTAATCTGATGAGTTTGTGAACAAAATCGTGAAAAAATAGATGGCACTGTCACAGCCAAAGTTTTCAATGTTGGGCTTAACAGAAATGTTGAACGCATGCTGAGTACCCTGAAGCCTATTTCTGTAGCCTTGAACAAAAGACAGGGAAATAGCTGTTTTATTGCTGATGCTGTTGAAATTTGGAAGGAACTGAGTGAAATCTTAAAAGGAGAAATAAGCAATGACAGAGTTAAATTACAAGCATTAAAAAAATCAAATGCGACAAGCACTATTTCCAGCTCATTTTCTTGCAAATATTCTCAATACTCGGTACCAGGGTCAAAACTTAACTGCTGAAGAAGAGGAGTTGGCTATGACATGGACATCCAGCAATCATCCCTCCATAATGACAACTATAAAACTTCAGAGCTAAGGCTGAACCATTCAAGAAATATATGTTTGCTGATGATGTTTTAAAGAAAGTCACACCAGTGAACTGGTGGAGGTCACTTAAGCACTTGGATTCAGAGACTGTTGAAGTGATAATCTCGCTTTTAACAGCAATAGCTTCTTCTGCCAGTGTAGAAAGAATATTTTCTTCCTTTGGACTAATTCATTCCAAATTGAGAAATCGTTTGGGACCTGAAAAAGCACGAAAGCTTGTTTTTCTTTTCCAGATTATGAACAGGAAAATGAAGGTGAAGACAACTGAATTAGCTGGAGAAGCCAATATTTTAAGTTTCTCATGTTAACCTGACAGTCTATTTAATTTTTTTTTTTCCCCATCATTTATTGGCTAGGCAGCAGTTCTGCAGAAAAGGACCTAGGGGTTACAGTGGACGAGAAGCTGGATATGAGTCAACAGTATGCCCTTGTTGCCAAGAAGGCTAACGGCATTTTGGGCTGTATAAGTGGGGCATTGCCAGCAGATCAAGAGACGTAATCATTCCCCTCTATTCGACATTGGTGAGGCCTCATCTGGAGTACTGTGTCCAGTTTTGGGCCCCACACTACAAGAAGGATGTGGAAAATTGGAAAGAGTCCAGCGGAGGGCAACAAAAATGATTAGGGGGCTGGAGCACATGACTTATGAGGAGAGGCTGAGGGAACTGGGATTGTTTAGTCTGCAGAAAAGAAGAATGAGGGGGGATTTGATAGCTGCTTTCAACTACCTGAAAGGGGGTTCCAAAGAGGATGGATCTAGACTGTTCTCAGTGGTACCAGAAGACAGAACAAGGAGTAATGGTCTCAAGTTGCAGTGGGGGAGGTTTAGGTTGGATATTAGGAAAAACTTTTTCACTAAGAGGGTGGTGAAGCACTGGAATGGGTTACCTAGGGAGGTGGTGGAATCTCCTTCCTTAGAGGTTTTTAAGGTCAGGCTTGACAAAGCCTTGGTTGGGATGATTTCGTTGGTGATTGGTCCTGCTTTGAGCAGGGGGTTGGACTAGATGACCTCCTGAGGTCCCTTCCAACCCGGATATTCTATGATTTAACTATTTTAGTTAAAAACAATTTTAAAAACAAACCTGATTTTAAAAAATTGAATGTTTTAACTAAATTCAAAAATTCATATGGTTGTTTCGTTAAAATATTATATGTTTGCTGTTGAAGAAAAAAATCCAGAATACGTAACGTTGTTGTTTTAGTTAAATAAAACAATTTAAATGTCTGTCTGGTGAGTTCTCCTCCTAATACAGCATGGCAAGAAAATCCTCCAAATATTAATGATTAACCCGTTGAATTGGAGATAGCTCACCTCCCAATGACTTCATAAATATCTGCTTCAATTACCTTTGGTAAATGAAATAACCAAACAATCATTCATTTTCTGATATAGTTGTAAATCTAATCTGAAAAGTTTTCAAAATAAATCACTTTAAAAATGTATAGTGTGTACCTTCTAAAAATGAAACCTACATCCATCTCTGAGTTGTGAAGAATATGTATTAAGGTTATAACAACCAACAAGAATGCACTTTTATGTAGAAATCCATGATTAAATCGAGTCTTCCTGACTAGTGATTTAAATCATGATTTAACTCAAATCCACTCTGCTTATTATACTTATTAAAATAAAAAGGAGAAGGAAGAGATATTATGCACATGACTTACAAGTAGTGTATTACTAAATACTTACATTGTGTAAGTGCCCAGAGACTTGGGAATCTCTTGCACTGGTGCTGTACACCACACACACGACTGACACTTTAAAATTATACCAGAAGGATTAGAAGTAACAGAAGGATTAGAAGGATTAGGCTTCCATATTTGTTTTATTATATTAACCACTGAAAGGCTATCAAGGATAACAGGTTTACAGAACCTTTCCCACATGTAGGTACAAAATAAAGTATCCTTTAAGTTCCATATCATACTAGTTTATCAAGTTTCCCATGGGTGTCTTTCCATTGTAGATAAAATAACTTTGGCCCCAATCTTGCCAGCTGATCTGTATGAACAGACTTTTGTATGCTTGCAGAGCTCTGTTAACATCAGTTGGGCTCTAAGGGATGCAAGGGACCACCTAAACAGATCAATTTGAATATTTTCACCTTTTCTAAACGAAAAAAAATCATTTCTAGCAGAGCACTGCAACATCATCATATCAATTGTTTGGTACTAAGAACGTAAAAAAACCTAAACCAGTAGTCAAGAGTAAGACTATTTGCATTTATAATATGCCTTGTTTTCAAAGCCCTTTATCAGTTGTGGCCCCAATCTTGAAAAGGTTTACATACCCGAGTCCCACTGACATCCATGAAACTACTCAAGTGCATAAAATCAAACATGTGTGTAAATCTTTGCAGAACTGGGGCCTAATGATCAATCTTAATACCCTCAAGAGATGAATAGGTCTACCATCAACAAAAACATTAGCATTAACCACCACCAACAGTGTGCCTTCTAATAAAAACTTTCATAGTTCACATATTTTTAAAATAAAGAACAATCACCTGATAAGTTTATCACTTATTTCACAATTTTGCTCATACTGCAACAAAACAGAATGGGAAAAGGCAGAGTAACCTTCAAGATGATAATGCCATAGGAAGCTTCATTCCTTGTTAAAAGGGGAAAAAAAAAAAAAAACCACACCAACAAAAACTAAGGACTTAATCTTGCAAAGTGATCCAGGGGGACTGTATAGGAATACGGTCTGCTTATACACATCACTATGTTGGACTGGGACCTAAATTATTAGGAGCTACAATTAAATACAGCAACGCTATATTTAAATAAGTGTCAAGATTGTGACACAGAAGGACTTGCTGCTCTTAAGTCAAACCCCACAAAATGACCCAACAATTTATATTAAGGATCATCAGTATTAACTGACTCCTCACTTCCATTGGTTTGTGTCAAATCCCCGGAAGAATAAAAACTATTAGAGTTACAATTTATGGATACAGACAACTATATTTAATTCCCAGAGAGACTATGAAGACTCCAAGATAATTAAACACGGAGAACAGTTTAGGCAGTTTAAAAAAAAAAAAAAAAAAAAATCTATACTGAGCGTAATGAAGCAATTCCTTTGGAGTTATTCCTGTTCGTAGGAAAATATATATTGACTACCATAACTACTTGTGTATCCAAAGTGCAGATTTTTAAGACTCAGTTATAACTGTATTTATTCCTGTAAACGTAACTTTGGTGCTTCACTGGGGCTAATTATTTTGTTATGTATCATGGTTATCTGGTGCAGGTGCCACCATCTTTCAGAGAAGTAGAACAGAGATCCTAACCACTTATCGCTAAGGCTAAGATTGTGTCATGGATATTTTTAGTAAAAGTCATGGATAGGTCATGGGAAATAAAGAAAAATTCATGGAAGCCCTGCGTGGCCGGTTGGGAGCTCCAGGGCCCTCACCACCCATAGGTGGTTGGAGCTCCTGGGTCCCCTCCACCCAGGCTGGGAGCTGCTGGGGTCCCCCTGCCACTGCTGGTGGCTGCGGGGAGATACCGGGACCTCCGCCCCTCATGGTGGCCGGGAGCTGCCAGGTATCCCCACCACCACAGCTCCCAGGCACTGTGGAAGGCAGCAGGACCCTGCAGCTCCCAGCTGCCATGGGCTGAAGTCACGGAGGTTTTTGAACGTCATGGATGCTGTGACTTCCACGACCTCTGTGACAAAATTGTAGCCTTACTTATGGCCAAAGATCACATGACACTTTTTGCAAGAACAGAGGTGATTAGTCTCAACATGTGGGAAAAATTCTAGCTATAGTAGTCGCATTTTAGTCTATTTAACTCTCCTGTGAAGTTTAAGTATTCTTCACTTCCTACCTCCCAAAATGTTATGTCATGGAAAATGTGTGCTACCCCAGATTATATGGCATTATCGTAGTAGGTGAAAGTCCAAGGGCTCTGATGCTCCACTAGCTAATCCAAGAACTATCTTACAGCATCCACTGACTTCGGTGGGGCTCTATGCAGGTGCATGGAGTTCACTCGTGCAGTCCTTACTGCAGGGTCATGGCCTACAAACGTAAAAGAATTTTAGGATCAGATTAAGATTTATGAATGTCACATAGTACTGTCAATAATAAATTATGACTTGAGAAAGGACTGCACATGAAGGAACTCTGATATGAATGTTGGCATGTAAACAAATAGACACTGGTCTGTATCAAATAAAGAGTTTGTCACACCCAAATGCAAAAGATCCTTTAAAAGGCTGGAAAAAAAGTAAATTGAACTGAGTATATAAAGGAAAGAATTTGATTAGAAGCCCAGGCAAATGTAATATTCATCCATTCATTCTGCCAGGACCTAAATGGACAGGCCTAAGAGATTATATATACTTATGACGGTAAATAAAAGATCTACCTGTAACCTATGGACAAACAGGATCAGAAGTGTTTACATCCTGTTTTTGAACAGGTTTTAAGAAGTTGTCTGAAAGTCAGAAGACCGTTCACTATATATTCAGGTTCTACATAAGAAAACAGAAATTTATGTTTTTCAGTTTAATTTCCTATGCTTTTTAAAAGATAACATGCAGAATTCCATCATGTAGAACTACAGTGCACCATATGAGGATTATCAGAAGGGCTGGGACCTTTAGATTCAGAGCACAAACTTCTAGTACTTGAGCTCATGGAGTAATGGGTACCAGGAACAGGCTGTTATCCTCCATGTGGACCGGCCTCTATAGGGTAATGAGACTTTGCCAGGGTGCTTCACAGCTATTTACCGCAGAAGAAATTTTGAGACTCCGGAATCTTGAGTTTAATTCCAGGTTCTGGAAGGGAGTGTGCTCTAGTTACATAACTATGAATCCTCCTTCCCCAGCCCCACCTTCTGTTTCTATTCTCCCTTTTCACCCTGGCTCCTGCCTCCAGATCATTTCCCCAGTTCCTGTCCCCTTCCCTCCACTTCCTGCCTCCATTTCTCCTCTGCTCCTATCCCCCCTTCCTCCTGGATCCTGCCTCTGTTCCCTCCCATCCTTTGTTCCTCCCTCCAGCTCTGTATGCTCTTCTCCCTGCTTTGCTCCTGCCCCCAGTACTCCCATCCTCACCTCCTTTCCATGTTCTTCTCCTTGAGTTCGGCTGCTTCCTCCTCTACATTTCTGGGATCGGTGGGGGGAAGGGGGGGGGGAAGAGTTGTATTAATGAGAGCACAGGAGGCTCCTTATTCTCAATTCTTGTGCTTGGCAGTACAGCAGGCCCTGGCTACTGTGAGGAGCAAGGCTAGGAAAAGCTCTGCTCAGCTCTTGCCACCCTGGGGTATCCACCGTGGGGTAGTGCATGTGCCATCCAGCAGCATGAAGGAGCTCTGTGGGGATGGAGTACACTCAGTGCAGATGGAATCATCCGAGATTTTAGCTGACAGCTTTAAATAAATCTGAGTGTGAGTGAACGGCTATTTTTCTGAAGTTTCTAGGAAAGAGTCATGCAGAAAACCCTAAGAAAGTGACTTAACATAACTATTTGTAAAACCATATAACAACAGGGAGATGGAACACATTAATGCTTCCTCTGACCATTGCCTTTTCTTCCATTTGTTTACAAAGTTGGGGGGGGGGGGGGAATAGCCACTTTTAAAATATGATTTCAAGAGTCAGAAGTTAATAGATTGAGATGCTTGTAAATTACTTCAAAGGAAATCCAAGCCCTCCATTTAATTACCAAAGCACAACAGCATAGGCAGCATTAGTGCAAGCTTCTCCACAGTGCCTTGCTATTCAAATATGATCTTCAAGTGGAATGACCAAACTGTTTCAATTTTTGAATTTTCTCCTAAGTACATGAAACAGAACCCCAATTGGTATCAACTACCATCGAGTTTTGAGCAAAAACTGGAATACCACACTGTCACAATAATTATTCATGCTCATGCAAATAGCAACATCCTTATGTTACCAAAATTATACTTTATTTTCTTTAGAAATAATTTGATATAAAGAAGTCTGGTGACAGAATAAAATCAAATTAAGTCAGCTCTCCTTTTAGTCTATAAGGGTCCTACTAAGCAGAGCACCTTAACTGTCAAACATTAGCATAAGTTTGACTGCGTGTATGTAGAACATAGACCAGTTAATTAAAGATTTTGCCACTTCTGTGGTATGTATCAAAATTTTCCAGGAAAGATTTTTCCACCTTACCTTGGTTAATATAAAAAACTTGCACAAAATAATTTAAAATAAAATGAACATGACAAGTCACCAAAACCTAGGAACATTTAAAGTTAAGACTGTCATGGCAACCTTCCCCTTGTACCCAAGGAAGCATATGTTACAAATAACTTGTGCAACTAATGTGCAATTTCCTAGAGAGAAATTTAAAAAAAAAAAAAAACTTTTTAAAAAAGTTTGTGTCAAGACTTCAGTGTTACACCAATGGATAAACTGGATGCAATTAGTATGCATTGAAGTTCTGACCTTGAAACCAAATCTTGTGTGTATATAGCATCTCCTGTACCTTATTCACAATAGAGCAATTATCCATGTGGATCTGCATGCAAAGGCAGCAACAAAAAGTGCTCAACAGCAACAAACCTCAACACAATTTTACAGCATTTCCTAAAATAGGCACATTCCAAAACACAGGTTTCATATAAAAATATTGTGCCATTTTTAAGAAATATACCATGTATGGCTATATATTGTAAACAGAGAAATTACTCTTTTTGTTTGAATTTTGTAATTATTTTCCAAGCGTCTTGTTCCCAGGGTCATAGTATTGGGCAATAAGAACTATAATATTACATCACCAAGTCTGTATCATCGCTCCGCTGCAGAGAGGGGACGTACCAGATGTGAAACGGATACTCTACAATCTCAGCCAGAACAGCACCCAGCCAGCGAGCAGTGACCACATCGCCCCCAGAGGTGGGGCTCACACTGAGACTAAGGGGCCCAAGCGCTGCGCTGCTGGTGGGGAATGTGGCTTGTACATTTAAATTAATAAATACAGAGAAACCTCCCCCCAGCACGAAGCACTGCTGAGCAGCTGGCATCTACCGTACACCAGGCAGGAGATGGAGGGGAGAGATCCGCCCCCAAGGGATGGGGTAACCGATTCGGGAAAGGGCTCTGATACCCCCACCCCAGCCCATTCCTCCCCCTTCCCCAGCCCGTCCCTCCCTCGAGCGGAGCACCCCTCCCAGCGGGGCCGCCCCTTGTAGCCCCGGACCGGACCTTACCTCCCCGCGGGACCGTGCGCGCTACCCGGCGATGTAGAGAGGCCCGTTCCCGGGCGGCGGGATGCCCCATCACACGGGCGGAAGTGCCGCCAGCGAAGACCGGACAGCCCCGCCCCCGTCCCGAGCGGAAGGGGCGGGATCCGGAGAGAGGGGCGGTGCTCGGGGTCCTACGGGTTCCTGTGAGAGGCAGGGCGGAGCTGTAGTTCCCGCCCTATCAGCAGCGCCGGGGGCGGGGGCGGGGCCGTGCTGGCCGTTAGCCCTGCGGGGGCGGGGCTGTGCCGGGAAACACACCCGCAAGACGAAGGGGGCGGAGCGAGCTGGCCCATTGCCCCGCCCCCTATTGCTCGTTACCCCGCAGCAGGGCCGGCTCCAGGCACCAGGCACCCAAGCTGGTGCTTGGGGCG